>NC_060884.1:34732472-34764972 GCF_014805685.1 Silurus meridionalis | reverse complement strand
TTTGTTGCTTTAGTGATGATGTTCATTGTGACTGTATGAGATCCTGTGTGTGATGCAGCTCTGATCTACTGCACTTCTCTATTATACTGATGCTTTCTGTAGATGTGGAGTCATAATGATGGGATTAGGAGGTGGATTGATTCAGGTAGAACATCAACTGAAGGTCTCAGAGTGAAATACACGACCTTACACTCATATATACTATACATATATATATATATATATATATATATATATATATATATATATATATATATATATATATATATATATACACACACACAGGTATGTATGTGTGTGTATATATATATATATATATATATATATATATATATATATATATATATATATGTATATATCATTACAGTATGTGTGTGTATCATTAGCTCATTGTGGAATGATGCACTATAATAGAGATACAGAAAGATTAAAAGTTACGGTTATAGAACTCAGATTATGCTGAGAGTGTAATAAACCACTACATCACATTTTTTAGGGAAATACATTTCTACCAAATCAGTAATTCTTACATCACATTCTACATTCACCAATCAGCCAATCACGTGGCTGTATAAATTACTGTGCCTTTGTGCTTTTTGTAAAGAGTGTTTATTTGATTTTTCCCCCCCTCTGTTTCTCCTCAGTGAGGGGTTTCAGCCTCATCAGTCAACCCTAACCCTAACCCCTAACCCTAGATGTTGCAATTCCGACTTTATTTCTCGTAAACATTCAACATTTCTGGTGCATCCATCAGTTAGAGAGTTCTCTCCAGGGATCAGAGGCTTAGTTTGATATCATGCAGTTCTACTGATTGTAGTGGATTTTCAGCGTGTTAAGTTCTCTGGCACTACAGAGGGACGCTGCCCGGGTGGCTCCAAAAAAAAAATTGCGACAAATAAAGTCAGAATTAGTCACTTCTTCTGTGTAAAAATAAAATCTCAGCAGGAGATCAGACCAAGTCATCTCTTGCACCATCAGCCAACACCCAATGTCACTATCACAGAGATCACACTTTCTCTTTGTTTTTATGCTTGATGTGAAGATTACCTGAATCTCTGGAATAGGATCTGCGTGATTATGCGCATTGTGCTGCTGCTGTCACATGATCACTCGATTAGATACCATTATGAATAAATACTTAGGTATATGCAGGTGTTTCTAATAAAGTGCATGACGTGTTTGTGTTCCAAAATGACCGATCATAGATACCATTTTTACACTGTTTGTGTGTGTATCAGTGTGTGTGTGTATCAGTGTGTGTGTGTGTGTGTGTGTATAGGTTAGATTCATAAACACTAACAAAATCAGACATTCTGTACATTCCAAAAGAGATTGTGAGTTGACAACGTTGCAGATGTTCACGAGTTGAAGGCTTTAATACCAGCTTGGCTCATCAATCTACTCCTGACTCGAGCCTCCGAGCGAAATCTTAAGCCTGTTAGGTAGTTTTCATGTGTGTGTATGTGTGTGTGTGTGTGTGTGTGTGTGTGTGTGTGTATGTGTGTGGGTTTTTTTTGTGTGTGTATGCGTGTGTGCCCCTAAGCAAGTAAACTGTCATGTGTGTGTATGAGCTGGGGGTGGAGTGGAGTGAAAGTGGGAATGAAGAACATCCTGAGGTGGTTCTTTTGTAAAGTAGTGGTTGTAGATTGTAGAAATTCCAGAAGTGTTATTTTTTTTGGTCACGTATACTCTGAGCGCTGACTTTTTTCCACTAATTATGGAATTTTTCAGCAATTGTTTCAGCTTGTACATGTTATTGCTTCTTTTTTGTTATTTCTATTACAGGATTAAAGGGATTACTTTAGTGTTTTCTATACAAACATCTCACCTCCGTGTGTGTGTGTGTGTGTGTGTGTGTGTGTGTGTGTGTGTGTGTGTGTGTGTGTTTCTGTAATATAGATGAGAACTGGGCTGAGATAAGATAGAAAACCTGATCCGAGTTTGAGACCAGATGTCAGAATCCAGAGTCTTGACATTTGAATGAAATGCGTTTGTATAAAAAATAAAATGTCGAATCTTTGGTTATTGTGTGTCTGTTGAAAAAAAGGAAACCACAGAACTTTCAGAAGAAGTGTCAAGCTATTGCTCTATTGCTCTAGTAAAAGATAAAAATCTCTAAGAAGTTTAAAAAGATCTGTACACCGAATTTTCTTCTGTGGAACGTCTGCAGATTTCACGTTTCTGCTTCGTAGCTGCAGGATTTTAAACGTTCAGCCACACCAGCAGCTTTTCTATTCTCCAAATCTAAATGCTCCATGGAAATGATGAGAAAAAGAGTGAGAGAAAGAAATAGAGAGAAAAGAAAGTTTCTTTACTTCTCTTTCCAAAGTTCCCCACCCATCCGATCCAACACGCAGCCTTCTGACTTCACACCATCACACACTTTATTGTACAATATGAAAGGAATACAGCGTGACTGAACATGCTGTAACATGACACCAAGGTGTGATGAAGCTCCCTGACTAAATTATTTTCCAATAACAGCATAACCTTGAGTGTTTCATTACTCTTTTATTCCTCAGCCAAGTTCCAACAACTGGAATTGGTTTAGTTTTTACTAAACAACATGCAAAAACATTTAACAAGTTAGTGTGTGTGTTAGCGCTTACGTTACAGCAGCTGTAAATCTCACTTCCTCACCAGACTCTCTGTTTTCCTTCTTTCTCTCTATTACAGTTCTAAAAAAGATGACTCCTACCATATACCATAAACGCTAAATAAACATCACATTATTGCCTGATTTGATAACAGGACAGTGGATCCACTTAAGAAAATGCAGGTTTTTAAATATAACGACAGAAATAACGACAGTATCAGACTCCTTTAATGTGATGTTCCAAAAAAAAAAACCTACCACACCCTGATTACACCCTGAGTCCTCACACCCTCAGAACTAATAATTTGTGGAAGCACCTTTTGCTTTTATTACGGCATCAAGTCTTTGTGAATGTCTCTATTAACTTCTCACATCTCTTTCATTTTATCCCACTCTTCTTTGTAAAAAAGTTAAAGATCCTTCAGATTGTGAGTCTCCTGTGTTCACCTGTTTTAGATCATTCCATAGGCTCTGGATGGGGTTGATGGCTGGGCTCCGGCTGGACCATTCCAGGACTTTGATTCTCCTTTTCTGTATCCTTTGTTGTTGATTTAGATTTTGATGAGCTTTGGTTCAATGTCATACAGAATTTCCATCTTGACCCAGCTAAAGGGAAGCAGCCCCAAAGTGTAACATGGCCCTCACCATGCTTTAATGTCACTATGATGTTCCTTAGATGATACTCTGTATTGGCTTTGGACCAAACATACCTTTTAGAATTATTGCCAAAAAGTTAAATCTTTGTCTCTTCAGACTAGAACACATTTCACCACATGGTTTGGGGCAAATTAATGAATCTTTTGGCTTGCTTATTTACGTACCCCACAACCCAGACTTGTACAGAATACAGGAACAGTAGTCACATGCGAGGAGTGACCTGTCCCTGACAGAACTTCCTGTAATTACTTCAGTGTTGTTTTTACCCTCCCTGATTTATTCTTGTCCTTTTATCACCTTTGGAGGTTTTGTATTGTCTCTGTGGTACCACGTTTTCTACAATAATTGATGATGGTTTTGACAGTGTTCCATGGTCCAATAAGTGCCTTCGATATTCTTTTATATCCCTCTCCCGATCGTTTTCCTTCAACAGTTAAGTCTTGCAGGTTCTTTGGCAGTCCAAAAAATTCAGGCAAATCCTACAGCTACAGCTGACTTTCATCTGGTTTGAATCAATGCAGGTGTGTGTTACTCACCTACAGGCCTCGTTCTGAATGGGACTGGTTACTCTGAGGACAGTTAGAGCACCGTTATGGAAGGGTGCGCAGACTTACGCAGTCAGGGTCTTGTAGGTTTATTCATTTAAAATATTCCCAATTATTAATATATATGTCTCTGAATCACATTAAAGATGTAACAAGTCTAAAATTTATATTGTTATTTCTGTCTTTATATTTCAAAAACCTGCATTGTCATAAAGGTGTGAAGACTTTTTACATTCACTGTAAACTATACCATAAGATCCAAACCATAAGATTGTTACTTACATTCACAGCATGTAGCAGACGCCTTTATCCAGAGTGATGTACAAAATTATTCAATGAATAAATCAAGACTAGATTACAAACTTAATATACCATCAGGCTGAAACTCCGTTAAAAGGATTTATGTATTAATTTATTTATTTTTAAAGACAAAGCAAACCAGGAAAAGTGTTAGTTTAAGTGTTTTCTGTCGCTTGAAGATAGTCAGGGACTCTACACGGACATCTAGGGGAAGTTCATTCCACCACCTCAGTGCCAGAACAGAGAAGAGCCTTGAAGTGTACTTACCTCTCATTCTGAGAGAAGGTGGTACCAGTCGAGCAGTGCTGGAGGATCTCAGACAGTGTGGTGCAGGGCGAGAAGTGATGAGGTCACTGAGGTAAGATGGTGCTGGTCCATTTTTGGCCTTGTAGGTGAACATCAGTGTTTTGAATCTGATACGTGCAGCTACTAGAGCCAGTGGAGGAGCAGCAGTGGGGTGGTGTGGGAGAACTTGGGCAGATTGAACACAAGTCGTGCAGCTGCGTTTTGGATCATTTGCAGTGAACGAATAGCGTTCAGGGGGAGACCTGCCAGCAGAGAGTTGCAGTAGTCCAGTCTAAAATAACAAGAGACCGAAGAAGCACCTGGGCAGCCTGTGTGGAGAGAAATGGTCGAACCCTTCTGATGTTGTAGAGAAGGAACCGACAAGAACATGTCACATTAGCAACATGTGAGGAGAAGGACAGTTGATTGTCCATGGTCACCCCAAGGTTGCAAGCAGTGGCTGAAGGAAAGAACAGAGAGTTGAAGAGATATTCTGAGGTCTTGACCTGGAGATGAATCACCTGGAATGACCAGCAGTTCAGTTTTGTAGCTCTCATTCTACATTTAGTCTGTTATAATAACCTCCACTCTTCTGGGAAGATGTTCCACTAGATGTTGGAGTGTGCATATGGAGATGTATTTAGGCTATGTCTGCAAAAATCCGGATATATTTTTAAAAAACTGAATTTTCATCTAAAAACACTTTGTGTCCATACTTTTTTTTTTCACTCGTTTCCCAGAAGTTGCTCATCCACATTGAAACGTGTGAAAACGTTTATATCCCTGTACTGTCCATAAGCAAAACGTAAGACTCGTTGGCCTGCATCATTTCTGCCTGGCGTTTATTTACATTTTCCGGTCTTTATTTACTTCCACTCCAACTCATGGAAAGCAGATGTTCATGGAGCTGGCTTTGTGCACTCTGTGTTGGGCTGAAACAGGTTTTGGTCTCCTAATTCAAGTGGACGGAACATTTTATGCATCCAAAGACGTCTGATACAAGTGCGTTTGTGGAAGAACCACATATGGGTGTGGTAAAAGTCAGGTGTCCAATATTTTTTGGTCAGATAGGTTATAATCTGTAGGTCCAAGTGATAATCTTTGAGTGGAAAAACCTGCTCCAAATGGCTCAAGGTGGATAAGATCTCATAATATTCTGATTGTAATCATGAAAAAGGTTCAGTTGTGTTTTAATTTGTAGCTAGAAAGTTTTAAATGGAAACTAGTAAGAGGGTTCACATTACATGATGGGAGCCACTAGAGGTTATCTCTTTAGCGAGGTTCGATTCAACTATTTTCAGAGAAAGAACAGACACTCCTCTGCTGGTCCATTGTTCAGTAGTGTGGAGTAGTAAGGAGTCCACACCCAACCATTCTGCTCTCATGGGATTAAACATTTACCAAGCAGTGAATGTGTGAAAGAATGAGTGTGTGTGTGTGTGTGTGTGTGTGTGTGTGTGTGTGTGTGTGTGCGTGCGTGTGTGTGTGTGTGTATTAGTGAATGAGTGTGTGTTTGTGAGCAAGGCATGTTTGAACTCTGCCTCCAATTTACTTGACTTCTGTGTTTCATGCAAACCCTTTGTAAAACAGCCCACTAGTGCCTCGAACGATCTGACCAGCAGAAAAAAGGGAAAGAGAGAGAGAGAGAAAAAGAGAGAGGGAGGTAAAGCTGAAAAGCATAAGACGAGATCAGAGGTCTAATTTGCGCTGCCTGCGATTTGCGGGATGTTTTGAGTCTGAGTCACTTCATGAGTCCTGATATTATAATTCCAGGGAGAGTATAAACATGGTCTGGATAAAAGCTTACTGTGTTACTCTGCACAGGAAGTCTCTCACTCTCTCACACACACACACACACACACACACACACACACACTGATGTGCAGTTGGTAACTGTTGCTGTGGAAACCAAACAATGACAATAACAGCAAAAAAGTGTTGAAAGTGTGTATTTCTGTAATGATGGGGCAGGTCCAATCATAATCATGCATTATCCCACCCTCCTTATCCCCTCTACCTACCCTCTCTTTCTCTGCCCTCTCACCTCCCACTTTTTCTGTGTCCTCCTCTCTCTGCCCTCCCTCCATCCTCCACCTACCCTCTCTTTCTCTGCCCCACCATTTTCCCCCTCTTTTTCCTTTCCTCTGTCTCCACCCTTTCTGTGTGTCACCCTCTGCCTACCTTCTCTTACTTTGCCCAGTGTACCCCCCTTTCTCAGTCCCCCCATTGCCTACATTCTCTTTCTCTGCCCCTTTCTGCTTCTTTTTCCCCCAACTCGCTGTGCCCCCACTCCCGCCATTGCCAAACAAATACTTCTACATTCATATTGCCATGTACAAATCAGGTGCAATGCAACACACAAATCTGATCAAATAAAACATGGAGTAACTCCAATACACAGTCACAGAATACATTTGAATTTGCAAGAAAATGAAAAAGAAATAAAAATATTAGTAATAAAGAAGAGCGATAATAACAATTAGAAGAAGGACGAGGGCGAGGACGAGGGCGAGGACGAGGGCGAGGGCGAGGATGAGGACGAGGGCGAGGACGAGGGCAAGGCAGATCTCTCCCTGACTCACTGTCTGATATAATCTCTCTCCTGTTCTGACTTCTGAGATGTCGGATAATGTTGGAGTGTGTTTGAGTTTTAGAAAGCGTGTCAGCGAGTGACAAATGATGAAGTGCTTTTCAACTCCTTCTGGCAAACAGGGTGCATTTTTTTCGGAAACACCCTCGAACACACACAAAGCGCTGATTGTGTGGTGCAGGTTAAAGCGGGACACGTTACAGGCTACATATAGTTCACGCCATGACACTGTAATGTAAACTGGAGCCTTGTGCACCGTCAGCTTTGTCCTACAGAGAATTAATGAAGCTTTCGAGACAATGGATGAAGCAGAGTGAGATTTCCTCCTCCCTCCACCGATCGCTCTGCTGCGATGAGAAACCTGTAACTGTGTAAAATACACCTGGTGCAGCTTTAAACAGGGCTTCTGTGTTACATAAACTCAGCATGATAATTAACATCTTAGCAGATACACAATCTCTGAGCCAATCAGATTTTTACACTTACCCGCGTACTTATTGCTATTTCCTCATTCAGCTGGATCAAAACCGGGCTTTGAAAGACTTTTGTGGGCACAGCCAATATCACTGAAGATTAGACTATAGTAGAAATCTGATCATATTTTAATGTAATGCAATCAGCAATCAAATGTTTGATTTTAATGCTAAATCTCTCAGTGATTGCTGTGTGAATAAGAACATGAGGATCATGTCTCATGGCCAGGTGTTGCATAATGAGGTTTTCACACATTCAGAGATCAACAGAGCCACCAAATTAAGTGTCTGTATAACAATATGAGGGATGATATCAGACACTCCCAGGCTACTAGTAATGAAATAGTGTTGGTGTGGCTTGTATTCTATTGCATTTCTCTGCCCAGTTCATTACAGGAACCCCAGGATTGTCCTGGACCACACCCACACTGAGGCAGTTCACTGCTACACAGACAAGATCACATGTCATCAGTTCCTTTTGCTCGCTTTGCCAAAACTTCTGTTGCACACTGGGCAGACTTTCATAGAGTGAAATATTTCGGTTTGTTCGGCTGCACCCTCTGAGTCATGCTGTAATTATTCTGTACACTTTCTCATAACTGTTTTAATGTGCACTGGTGTTAAAGAGTAAGCTGTCAAGGTGTATATAATCTGTGTCAATACCAAGAAATCAAAGTCAGCGGACTCAAACCTTGGCAGCATCTATGATACTGACGATAATGCAAAATCTAAAAAGGATTTGTAATGTACGCATCGGAGATACACTGATTTATTTATTTCTCTCCAGGAAAAATTCTAGACAGAATTTTTGAAGGATTCGGAGCCTATCCCAGGAATACACCCCGGACAGGACGTCTGTGTATCGCTCACACACTCATGAGTCTGAAACAGAACTCAGTTCACATTAAAATATCGGTAACATAACGCTGACATAAGAACCTGAATGTTATAGCGGTACCAATTCTGAGATACAGTACCTGTAGGAGGCAGTGTGAGGTCGGTCCACAACACGTGTGCCCAATGAACTCTTAGCCGTCGATTATCTACTTACAATATACAGTTTGTAAACAGGAAATACGGCAAGTCTAATGTGTTGTGTTTTCCATACACGTCTGTGATGATGAAAGTTGAACTCAAAGGCGATCGATGACAGTCTCAGTAAGATCACCACTGCTGGGGCACAACCACATGCAGATTCATTTATAGAGGACTTTTAACAATGGACATTAATCAACTGTACATAAATAAATAGGTTTTCACATTTACATGTCAAATATGTACATTTAAGTTTATATATTAGTGCATATACGTTTGTCCCTAATGAGTGAGCCAGTGGTGACTGTGGTGAAAGAAAAAGACTCCATGAGGAAGAAACTTTGAGAGGAACCAGACTCAAAAGTGAACCTCATCTTATCACCGAATGTCGTTCTATTAAAGTGCCATCATTGTTGAGGTGAACTGTTTAGTGATGGACGCTTACATGCAGATCTGTTCATGCAAAATGTGGTCCTGAACACATTGTGGCAGACTGTTGATATAGTTGCTGAGTAACTTCATGGATCTTTAGGATGTTCATGTGGAACCATCCTCAAAAACAGATTAAAAAGTACAGAGTGGAGGGGTGACAAGGAGAAGGAAACCTGGATTAGACACTGTACAGTGTGATCAGAGTGTAAGTAGAGACTGCAGCAAGACTCACTGTAGCAGCAGAACTAAAAGAGAGCACCAGAAGGAAACACAGATCATGAGGATCTCTGGGATAAGAGACGCCATCACACCACCGTCAATAATCCTGAGTGAACATGTGAGTGAGGAGACAACAGCATCCAAATATCCCAGTTCACTAAACACTCCATATCCATGATCCCTCCAGATCTGCTCCTTTACCTCACAAACACCTACTGACTAAACACTCCACTAAATAAATATGTGTTCAACCTCGACTTGAACACTGAGACTGTATCTGAGTCCCGAACAACGATTGGAAGGTTGTTCCATAACTGTGGGGCTTTATAAGAGAAAGATCTGCCCCCTGCTGGAGTCTTCATTATTTGAGGTACCAACAAATAGCCTGCACCTTTTGATCTAAGTAGGCGTGGAGGATCATACTGGTACAGAAGTTCACTCAGATACTGCTGCGTGAGAGCGTTAAGTGCTTTATACGTCAGTAGTAGTATTTTATAATCAGTGTGAGATGTAATTGGGAGCAGTGTAGATGATTAAAACAGGGGTGATGTGATCATATTTTCTAGATCTAGTGAGGACTCTTGCTGCTGCATTCTGAACTAACTGAAGCTTATTTCTGCACTTACTCCTACACCCAGACAGTAAAGAATTACAGTAGTCTAATCTAGATGTTACAAAAGCATCTACTTGTTTTTCTGCATCCTGTAACGACATCATATTTCTAATTTTAGCAATATTTCTGAGATGTAAATCCAATCTAGTTTATTCTAGTTCATTCTGGCCACAACCTTAAGAGGAACCAGTCTTTTCATCTAGACACTGTATAGGTCCATTTTACAATATTTGCTACTATAATTGTGTACTAATTGCTCAACTATTCACTGATGGAGTCTCAAGTAGCAAAAATGTTCAGAATAATCACAGTCCAAAGCCATCGTCATTGTGGTTAGCAAGTGATTACCATTCATACTGTCCATGTGGATCATCTTCAGCTCTACGAAGTGAAAACCATCTTTGTTAGCTAGATATTCAGTCATATGAATAGTTGGATGTTTAATACAAACCACCTCCATTTGTTTAAAAAAAATTGCTCTCGAATGTTATAATGATTGATATCATATGATGTAATTATTCAATAAAAATCCCCCATGTTTCCCTCTTTCTGGATTCTTGATCCATTGCCTGATTTGGAGAACAGTCTTATCTCCTTCCCAAAGCCTCTGCTTTACGACCTGCAGTTGGACCTTTTCCAGGCACCTGACATCAGCCTGAGGATCCCGTTAATCATTTCTATGTTTTCTGGGATTCCCTCAACTTGGGCTTGGGACTGATCCATTCAATTACACTGCAACCCACAATACACTGTATATCAACACGCTATAAACCAGATTCATCATCGTGCTTTCGCTTGGTGGGATCGAGGACTTAGGTCTAATCATGCTTTCACATCAACACAACTGTGGGTCTTTATTTTTCAATGATATCTACAGTTTCTCAGGAGGTAAGGTAGAGTGCAGTGAACTACGTAGCTACGTATGTTATGTAAAGATGGTGGTACATTTTGTTTTTTTTTCCAACCATTCCTGAACCTCCTGACTCACCATACAGGCACAAACACAACTCATACACAACTCATTTCCTCGGGTTTTCTTATCGCAAGCCAGACAGACATCAGATTTTCAGTCAGACAAGCGATTTTGAGTTTATGAAGCTTTGCACATAGTCAGGTGTTTACCTGGAAACCATGGCAACTAGCAGTCATGACAGGACACGCTCGACTCGCAGAGATCCAGTAAAGAGTGATTCGAGGAAATTAAGATATGAATACTGTATATTGCAGATAGCATCTTCTGCTACATTATTTACGAGTGTAAAGGACCGAGTAACATAGTTAGAATCGAATAAATTATTGAATAAAACTATAGGAAATCTTTTACAAATCATTCTTTTTTCGGCTCCAGTTTCATCTTTTGGCAAGTTGTCGGATTTTATTCATGAAAGTAAGCGAGCACAAAATCGGGCTATAAAACGACACAGGCGTGCGTTCACGGAGGCAATTTGAGCGCTTTCAGATTTTCATTTCTCCGTGCACAACATCGCAAATTCCGTTCTGTACAAGTTTGTGCATGCACACAAATAAATTCAATCAGGTCTGCTCAATGCTGCTCCTCAGGTGGTCCAGAGTTTCATGAAAGCATGCATGAAGGTCATTATTGAATGTTTTCCGGACCACTCTGATAGGGATTGTGTACCTGCAGTGGAGTTTGTGTTGTAACAGTATTGTGTATAGAGGTGAGACAGCTGGGTTACAGTGTTGATGGGTTTGACCGCGCCCTAGAGCAGGTTGTGTGCAGGCATGTGAGAGCGAGGCAGTCGAACAAGTCCGGCATGATCTATTCCTCTGCTGTGCCTGTACAAGAACACAGCGCATACACACACACACACACACACACACACACACAGAGTATAGATATACAAACATGCATAAAAGTTCAGTAATCGCCCTTCGCTCATGCACCCAGCTTAAGATTCAAAATGCATTTAAATGAAAGCGTTTGGTAAGGTTCGTATGCTAGCTCTATTTCACAGTGTGAACTTCTTCAGAATCACACTAAATGTTTTATTTACCTTTTATTTATTTTTTTTTCAACCTGTTATGCAAGTTTATTCATTCATTCCATGTTTCCAAAGAAATTCCTAAAAACTTTTTTGTTTTCGGTCAATACTTCTGCAAGTTTATATGATTTACTGAAGCCAGACCTTCTAGCAGGCTCACAAAGCGTGTATGAACAGGTCACAGGTAAAAACGTGCAGTCACATGTGAAGGCAGGATGCAGAAACTGTAGCATTTACACCAGAAAAAAGGCGTTTGGCGACATTTTATGGTAAAATTTGTGCCTTTCTGAAAACTGTGTGAAAACGTTCAAGAAAAGTTACAAAGCACTGACACTGGAGACTCCTTTCATTAATCTTGTACAAATATTTCACCCAGATATTGCTATGGAAACACAAAGTATTAGAGATTTTTCAATATGCACCTTCTGATCAATCAGAAAAGTAGAACTCAATTTGCATCTCTTTAACTGATCTGATGAGATGTTTATCAGCTGTTAATTATTTATAATTAATAAACGTTATATAAATATATTTTTTACAGATCAATGATTACTTTGGTTTAGTGTGGAAACATAACCGATCAGAACATGGGCCTTAAGGAAAACCTGTACTACTGTCAAAGCTTCTGACCCATGGTTTTAATTTTAATGATCATGTTCACACCATTGATGATGTATAATTGATAAAGTTCATGGATCTCAGTGAGGAACACAGTGAGAACAGTGATGTTCTCAGGCACTTATTTCACCTGCAGGACTTTTTGGGTCTATGCCAAACTCTGGGAACCCTAAAGCAATATCTTAAATTTATCTGCCAATCAATCTGTCCGCTAAAATCCACCATCGTAAAAGACACACAAACGCACACAAACATACAACACACATGCAACACACTCACATACTTTCTCAGTTTCATGTTTCATAAAGTTACACAGCAGCTCTACCAATCAGAGATGAGTAAAACATGGGCTCATAATAATGCACATATACAGACATGTACACTTCCCTGTCTTCCGATTGGTCAGATTTAGAGGTGTGCCTCAGGCCTGGTATCAGGTAAAAAAAAATGGCGTGGCAACCACAGGTGTTTCTGAAGACTGTGAGACCCTCAGACAGGAGAATGTAAAAGGGGTCGTTGTGGGATTTGTTCCTCTTTATTGCCTTTATATTCTAGATACTTGTGTAAAGGTGAAACAGTGTGGAAGTTAGAGGGAGGTCATTCAACAAGTACATATAGTTATGATCACTGGGGTGCACAAACTTTTAGACATAAAAGGCATCTGATAAAAGCTACAAACTTTGACTATAATTAGCTTTAGGATCCAATCTAAATGAAGGTCACTGCATGAACCCTTCTGGATATTGTAATAGGTATTGAAGGTGTATGCTTGAAGGCACTCCTGCAACTCGGAGTGGTACTGTTTAGTACCCGTTCCCTCAAAATGAAAGATTGTATAATAAAGGTTTTGTCTTGTAAATTGCGAGATCTTCTTCATGTGGGTGCTCTGTAGTCTGTTGCGTTTGATTCGGACACAAATCCACTGCACTGAAAGTTCTGGAGGTGTTTTTGATAACTGCGCTTGCTGATAATGAGTTATTGCGTACAGCTAAAGCATTGCTCAGTACGTTTGACATTTTTACACATGAATCAAACATTCAAAGCGACACATGCCACACAATGCTGCGAGGGGTGTGGTCACTTCAAGCTAACGAGAGTTCTGAGGAATTTGCGATGGACACCTTGTTGGACCACATTTCTCACCGGAGAAAGCATGCATGTGCAATTAAACCTTACAGAAAACTTTCACCAGTGTGACCAATAGCAACCTGGATCCAAAAACACTCCAGTTCCTCCACTGCATTTTATCAAACACACACATTTATATTTATTCATATAGATGCTTCAAAACACTTCTCTAAAATGACGTGAGGGATTCGACTCCAGATCGCAGGTGTAACCCTCTAAGCTCTCAGACACCAGCATCTGTGCAGAAGGACAGGTGTGATGATCTCACCACTCTCTCTCTCTCCACACTGACCCGAGGATCAGGTCGAGACTTGCAGCTTCAACCTGTCTTTACTCATGCTCAAATTAAACGTCTTGTCCAAAGAGGAGCAAGAGAAGACTCGACACGAAGACGTTCATCACCACACATTTCACAATGCACACATGAAAAGTGACTCACTTCTTCTCGGTTCAGGCCTTTCACATCTTCACTGACATCATGGGAGAAAGTTTACTCATCATTTACTCCTTATTTAAATCACACGCATCAATATATGAGTACTGGAACTAGTGGAGAGCTTGTTGAATGGTGTGCAAAAGTTCATGTGTGAAAATATACACTTTTATGTGCAATCTGCCATCTTTTACATGCAAAAACACCCAGAACGTCAGGCTGTGCAGAGGGTTGAAGGCACTGACAGGGCTGGAGGTTGCAGTCAAAACCATGACCAGTAGTAGCTGAGATCAGGTGAAGAGTCTTACACAGATTGAGATCGATTCAAAGTCAAGCTACAGCTGGGCCCTTAAGCATGGCCCTTATTCTTTTCTGCTTTGGAAGGGCTGTATGAAGGTTGACCCTGCGCTTCGACCCCAGCTTCCTGACATGCTGGGATATGCTTGGAGAAGAATGTCACTCTGTTGTGCTTTATGCTTTTGTTCAGATGAAAATGAGGCCACGATGAGATTAACTGAAAGCCAGCTTTTCTAGAACGTTTTTCATTCATACACTGCAACAATAATTCATCTGTCTTTTTCAAGATGGAAAAACCACTAGTCGAACATTACTTGAAATTTTTCAGAAAGTGTTATGTCCGATGTTTTACAGATTTCCAGTCAAAACAAAGTCCTGCAGATGCCCTCAGGATGCTCTGACCTCGCTCCCGAAACTCTTGGATGGAAAAAGATTAAAATAGTTGGATGTGAGAAAGTTGGAAGGACTTTCCAGAGATTCATTCATATTCATGGTTTTTACACAAAAGTAAAATATATTTTTTTACTTCAGGCCTCGTCATATTGAGTGTTAAGGGCCTTGCTCAAGGGCCTGCAGTGGCAGCTTGGTGGTGGGATTTGAAAACATGACCTTCCTATCAGAGGTCCAAAATGTTTTTCCACTGAGCTACCACTTCCCATCACATACTAATATCACATGAGTTTGGAGGATCTGTATGTTTGTTGGTCTCAATATTTAACACACACGTATACATACACAGGCCTCCACCTTTCTAATTTAGTTTAATGCAGTGAAATGCATTAAAACTGAGTGTGTGTTTTTATTGAGCAGAAAAACACACATCTACTTTTTTATTTATATTACCACTTTAAATCTGGACTACTGTCGATATCTCTGTCGTATCCATAGCCCTCCCTTTCTGTCTTCTTGTATTTATGTTATAGTATATATTATTTTTCTATCCTTATATTTTATACTTTATTTTTTGTATTGTATTTCTGTTTGCATGTTGGACACTTATAGAAATCATGCCACTACATGTTGCACTCTGTATAAATGTGTAGGTGATAAATAAAATTTGATTTGATTTGTCGTGACAGTAAATTGGATCAGAGCAGAGCAGGACACTGGGCATAGAGATTTCACCACTTTTGCACAAAAAGATTTTTTCTGCATGGAATGCAATACTACTACTAATAATAATGATGTTAATGCAGCATCTGTTTGTGTTCCTCATGGCACAGTGTACAGCATGTTGATGTTTTATGTGAGATGATAAGAGTAATAAAGTGTTAAATGAAGCAGCGAGTGTGGAAACATTAGTGGGTTTTTCAGCATTTCTGCAGTGGCCCGAGCTCATGGAAACAAAGTCATTCATAAGTGTAAGAGGAGCGCTGTGCTACGCTGCCCCACCCTACTGAGCAGAGCAAAGGGTGAACTCATACTCTCCTTCTGCTTCTGATCTGACTTTCACCCAACCAACCAGACTCACAGACGCAGCACCACCCTCTGGCATGTGTTTACGGCTGCATTCCATTTTTTTTTTCTTTTTCTCTCTCTCTCTTTTTAATGTGCTTAAAAGTACAAGTGGAATCCCGCTTCTCTGCTTGTCTTGTGTGTTCCTCTCTGCCTGTGCTTGCAGCGAGGCCTGAGGCAGGGTGTAACTCTTCTTATCTTTCCACTCTCACTCTATACCTGTTTGACAGGTAGGGTGTGTCTGAGAACGGACTGCCCCTCCGGAGGGCAGCAGGATCGTATAAAAGGAAGAAGCCAGCAGCAGAACAGCACACAGAGGGACTTCGACTCTCCTTTGTGAGCGACCTTCTCCTACTCCTCCACTCAGCTCTTCTGCAAGCTCTCGAGCACATTCTCTATCTTGCTTCTCCACCACAAGGAACCAACCATGTCACAAACAAGATCCTATAGTAAAAAGTCCTACTCCAGCCAGTCGCTCTCTGCCATGCCAGGCGGCTCCAGCCGAATGAGCATAGTGAGCACACGTCGCTCTGGTGTAGGCTCTGGGTTCGGTGGCGGCAGTGGTGGCGGCTATGGCTTCAGCAGCAGCAGCAGCATCGGAGGTGGTGGAGGAATGGGTGGAGGCTATGGGTTCAGCAGTGGTGCCGGTTTAGGCTTCGGCGGCGGTTCAGGCTTCGGCGGCGGTTCAGGCTTCGGCGGCGGTTCAGGCTTCGGCGGCGGTTCGGCCTACGGTGGCGGTTATGGTGGTGGTTTTGGCGGTGGCTCCGGTGCAGGTGGCTTCGTTGCACCTTCCATCACCGCCGTGACAGTGAACTCTAGCCTGCTGCAGCCACTCAACTTGGAGATCGACCCCAACATCCAGGTCGTTCGCACCCAGGAGAAAGAGCAGATCAAGACCCTCAACAACCGCTTCGCTTCTTTCATCGACAAGGTAAGACTTGCTCCACCTCGACTCTCATCTCCTTTAAAACCTCCTCGAAAGTTTTCCAATGCGTTTTTTAAACTTGATCAAGCACATACCTTCCCTGTCTTTTTTCCTCCAACATTTCTGTTCTCCTTTGCACTCTGGCATGTCACCAGGAAGAGCTTTTGATCATTTCCCTTTTGCTTAGCAGCTGTAGCCAATAATATCCTGGTTTGTTGCCGGGATGAACCAATAACCATCGAACATGTACATGAGATAACCTTTCAACACGCAGATGTTGGCTATAAATCAACACCACTGCAGTGTGAGTGTGTGTGTGTGTGTGTGTGTGTGTGTGTGTGTGTGTGTGTGTGTGTGTGTGTGTGTGTGTGAGTGAAAGAGTTTTTGTTTGTTAGCTAGTCAAACAGACAGAGTGTGGACAGAGGACACACCTAAATATCTGTACCAAGTCAACACACACACACACAGGCCTGTATTTTATGTGGCTTTGGGAAACAGTGTGACTCGCAGCAGTTATCTGTGTTGTAGACATTACACACAAACACACACACACACACTTTAAAGCTTTACCCTCAAAGCTTTTAAATGCATGTCAAGTCTAGACGGAATATTAAAGCACATGATAGTTACTGGACACACAGTTTTCTCTGAACAGTTTGTAAAAAAGTCAGGTGACGTGGACAGGGTGTGTTTTATATTATTGCATGACCATCAGCCGCCTGCATGAGGGTGTGGTTGGGAAACCTGCCTGCCTGATCTGTGTTCTATGGTTCCATCTGTGCAGCGATGCAGGTCTAGGCGTAGCCCCAGGCAATGAGGCCTTTTTTTTCCTAACTGTCCCTCCCTTCAGGAGATCATGGTTCATGTCTCATGGACACACCCTGTTAGTCTACTCTTTTTTTCACTCCCTTTCCTTTCCCTCCTTTGCCCCACCCTGTAGAAAATTCATGGTCAGGATGACTCATGGGCCGTTTATGACTCCTCACAATAATCCATGAGGAAACATAAAAGACTGAAAAGCACAAAAGAGCAATAGAAGCCAACACAATGACACATTTCCTTCACACGTTTTCCCAACATGCAGCTTTCACAGAATGAAAGAAATAAAACCTATTTATTTTTTCTCATAGGTGCGCTTCCTGGAGCAGCAGAACAAAATGTTGGAGACCAAGTGGAGCCTAATGCAGGAACAGACCACCACTCGCTCCAACATCGACGCCATGTTTGAGGCCTACATCGCCAACCTGCGCAGACAGCTGGACGGCCTGGGTAACGAGAAGGTCAAGCTGGAGGGAGAACTGAAAAACATGCAGGTTCTCGTTGAGGACTTCAAGAGGAAGTAAGAACCACATGAGGTTAATGTCCATGATGACACAGTGCGAATTTTCCATGTTACCCACATTTGCTTTCTTCTTCCCTCTTCGCAGGTATGAGGATGAGATCAACAAGCGTGCCGCTGCAGAAAACGAGTTTGTCCTCCTGAAGAAGGTACTGATTTTTAAACAAATATTTTAAGATGCCATTCAGCAAAGGATAAGAATGAAAGCTCATCTCTGCTGAATTCCTCAGGATGTTGATGCAGCCTACATGAACAAGATTGAACTCGAGGCCAAGGTTGATGCTCTTCAGGATGAAATTAACTTCCTCAGGGCAGTCTACGAAGCTGTAAGTGTAACTTTTATTCCACAAACATTTGATTTTATTCACTTGAGTGTCTGGAAAAAGACCTGAACACAATAAACTGTGCAGGAGCTGCGTGAGCTGCAGTCTCAGATCAAGGACACTTCAGTCATTGTGGAGATGGACAACAGCAGGAACCTGGACATGGATGCCATTGTAAACGAAGTCCGCGCTCAGTATGAGGATATCGCTAACCGCAGTCGTGCCGAGGCCGAGTCATGGTACAAACAAAAGGTGGGTGATTAAAAAAAAAGTGTTTCTTGCTTGCTTATGACTTAATTTGGAAATGTTGACCCCTTTTTTCTTTCTCAGTATGAAGAGCTGCAGTCCTCTGCTGGAAGTTATGGTGAAGACTTGCGTTCCACCAAGTCTGAGATTGCTGAGCTGAACAGAATGATCGCCCGCCTGCAGAACGAGATTGAGGCCGTCAAGGGACAGGTAGATGCCAAAGAAGATATTTCCTCCTAAACGGACTCCATTTCTTAGCAGGAGTTCTGATTTGAACTCTCGTTCTGTTCATTCATAGCGTGCCAACCTGGAGGCTCAGATCGCTGAGGCAGAGGAGCGTGGTGAGATTGCAGTAAAGGACGCCAAACAACGCATTAAGGAGCTGGAGGATGCTCTCCAGAGAGCGAAGCAGGACATGGCCAGGCAGGTGCGTGAGTACCAGGAGCTCATGAACGTCAAGCTGGCTTTGGACATCGAGATCGCCACCTACAGGAAACTCCTGGAGGGAGAGGAGACCAGGTAAAGTGTCTATAAACCTTTTATGATTTGTGTAATGTTCAATGCAATGTTAAACAAAGTAATATTGATTATGTTTCTTCACAGAATCTCTACTGGTGGAGCTTCTGCCACCATCCACGTGCAGCAGTCCTCTAGTGGAGGTATGTGTATCCACTTTTCAACCCATATGTTCTGCTGGTATTTACTTGTTTATTTTCATATTTAACTAATGTCTTCAATCTGTCTACTACAGGATTCGGCTATGGAAGTGGAGGAGGAAGCGGGTTTGGAGGCGGATACGGAGGCGGATTCGGCAGTGGAATGGGAGGAGGCATGGGCGGTGGTATGGGTATGGGCAGTGGAATGGGCGTTAGCATGAGCGGTGGTATGGGCGGTGGCATGAGCAGTGGCTTCGGCAGTGGCAGCAGCATCAGCAGAACCTCTGTGAAAAGTGTTAGCAGCCAGAGGCGCTTCTAAGCAGAAGCTTCCCAACCTACATTTCCTGCACCTTCACCAACACCACATCAACGGTGCTAAAATACTAGCGACTAGCCCAATCTGAACCATCCAACCCTTTCCTGAATTGATGTTTCTGTTTTTTTCACTAGATAAAGAGATAAGGAAGATTTTTGGTGGGTAGATGTTAAATTCCATGACACTTCCTCAGAATCCTTTAAACCAAATGTAGACTCGAAAGGAAACCTAGAAGAATGTAAAGGGAAATATCGATTCTCTTAAACCCTGCTGACAGTTCTTTATTTTCTGCACTGATATATTCTGGGGGAAAAGGAAGAATAGATAGATAAAAAAGAAACAAAGTTTTATGTGAAAACCGAAGCCACTGAAGCCAAATGCAGAACAGGAATGCGAGTGTTAATGGGAGACAAGGGGGAGGTTTTCGAAATCGTGTCCCGTCTTGATTGAAGTTTTCCGCCACCACAAACCTGCTTCCATTGATCAACTACAATACCTGTGTTGTGTAATGATGGAGGTGTATGTTTACTCTGTGAGCAGATCTGTGTTGGCATGAACGCCATCACCTCGGGGTTCCTCACGATGATCCTCTCCATGCAGTCTCCTTTCCACTTGCTAATTTGGCAGCTGTTTGCTAACTGACCAACTAAACAAGCTTTCATTCTCCTCAAAGCCTCGACATTGCTTCTAGAGTACAATCGAGGATTGCAATCCCTCGCTCTCAGGCTGTCCAAAATCTGTTTTCAGCTTTTTTTCCTCAGACCAAAAAAATGCAAACAATAAACAGACGATAGGACCAGGTTTATTGTGTGTTAAAAAAAAAAAAAGATGCTGTAACATCGAAAATTGAACGCAATAAATCTGAGAACTATAATATCCTGTGTGTGAAGTTTCATTCCTACCTTCAATGCACTACATGCTACATATACTGTATATCTAATAATAACAAAAAAAATTAAGAACAATCAAATATATATAAAAGTGAGGAGAAAACACATCTGAGTGATGTGTTGCAGTGATGTGTTGCAGTGATGACAGAACTTCATCTTGCTCTCTTATATTTAAAGTGATTTAAAAAAAAAACTAAAAAAGTAAATAAAAATTAAAAAAATAAAACTAAATGTAAAAAAAAGACAAGTAAAACAAAAACAAGAAGAATAATGAAAAACAGGAAACTCAAAATCTTAAATGGAATTAAAAACAATATTAATTTATATTTTTACAAAGAAAAAACCCCCTGAAAAAAAAACCCAATACATTAAACATATTAATAATAATAATAATAATAATAATAATAATAATAATAATAATAAACAAATCAAGAATGGAAAAAACTATTTAAAAAACAGGAAATGGTTAATAAAAGAAGAAAAAAAATCCCTACAAATAAAAATATATCTGATAATGAAACAAATCTAACACCAAATGCAGTTTTACATCAATCACACATCATTCACACACATTCAAGACTTTCCACAAACGTATTCAGAATTAGAAATGTAAAGAGATTCAGACATGACGGGTTTCTAAAGCAAATATCAGCTCTGTAAACTACATTACAGACACATTTATGAATATAAAATCAGTGGGATTTTGGCCGTGGTGGATGGTATATTTGCCCCTGTGCTCTCCGGCACCCCTCATGGTGCAGTGGTGTGATGCGGCTCAGAGATGGTTCTGGCTCTTTATTTTACTTTTTGCCACCACAAATACAGAGGAGTGTGAGGATTATTAAACCCATGATGGTGGTAATGACTCCAGCAGCCACTACTCCAGGAGGAGGAGGATCATAAACTGCACAAAGATGAGAAGAACAAGATGAAGGTAAGAGGGTTACAAACTTCAAAACATTAATATCACTATACTGTACATATATTTATATCAAACAAGCAGAATCTGAGAACATGGGCTCAGAGACTACAGGATCAACAGAGAAAAATTCATTTGTTTTCATGATTTTTCTTTTCTTTTAGCATCTAACAGGTATATTAACCCAGTCATTAGTGTTGCTCATATTCCTGGTCTCAAGCCTGGATAAATCTGGAGGTTTGTGTTATGAAGGACATCCAGCATAAAACATGTGCCAGGATTTAGATTACATTATATTATATTATATTAGATTAGATTAGATTAGATTAGATTCAACATCATTGTCATTGTGCAGAGTATGCAGAAAATGAAGCATTATATTGATCCATTATTTGATCTGCAAACATCAATAACAGCTTGAACTCATCAGTGCTGAAAGTGATCATGGTATAAGGTGGTCATCCACAGCAAGGTGTGAGACCTTACAGCATTATAATGCTCTCAGCTTCACCTTCGGGAACTTTTTCACCTCCACATCTCCACTAAAATCCTGTAACACCTCACACCTCCACCTGCATCGTCACCCTTATAAATGATTTCATATTTTTGTTTAGTTATACTTATAACCTTTTTGGTGAACAGATTCCAGGATGTGTAACTGAGTTCATTATCAGTGTGTGAGATAAGATATTTCTCTTTCCACAGAAATACACCTGAAGATTCGGTTGCTGTTTCTCCATAAAGTTGGCAAACATTTCATTTGTTTGTGTGAGTAAAAAAATGTTG
The DNA here is from genome assembly GCF_014805685.1 of Silurus meridionalis. Taxonomy (NCBI): domain Eukaryota; kingdom Metazoa; phylum Chordata; class Actinopteri; order Siluriformes; family Siluridae; genus Silurus; species Silurus meridionalis. The sequence continues at coordinate 34,742,893 of NC_060884.1, read as the reverse complement.
TGCTTTTTTGACTGACATAAGCCGACATTCTGTTGTTGTTCACACCGTCACCTCCTCCAGTCCCACCCTCAGCACTGGGGTTCCTCAGGGATGTGTATTGTCTCCTCTTCTATACTCCCTTTTAACTTATGACTGCGTATCTGCTTATGCCTCAAACAGCATTGTTCATTTTGCAGATGACACCACGTTGGTAAGCCTGATCAGAGGTAACGATGAGACGGCCTACAGGGAGGAGATTCAGCACCTAGTAGCATGGCGTGAGGACATTAACCTTGAAACTTCTACGAAGGAGGTCATTGTGGATCAACGGAGCTGCTGTTGAGTGTGTACCCAGGTTTAAGTTCCTTGGAGTCCACATATTTGAGGATCTCTAAACAGTTTTCTCTCAGAAGCAGGGGATAGTTTGGATTTTCTTCCTGAGCACAACTGTGGCATGCATTTTCCTACCATGAAAACCTTGGACCTGAAACTCCTTAAAAAAGTTCCTAATGATTTGCATTATTCGGTCAAGTTAATGATGTGCTTTTTCGAATTCTTGCTGCGCTTCTGAGAGTTTCTGAGAGTCTACTGAATGTATTTAACCTGTCCTATTTCAATAGACTCCAGAAATTCAAGAACTGTAGCCAAACATAATCCCTCACTAGAAGTTTGGACTTCAGTTGCTGATATGTTTCAAGAAGAGCTGTAATAAATTTATACAAGAACTAAAATGCATTAATGTTTTTGATGAGGTATGCATCCCCATGATTCCTTCACATAAAAAAAAAGTTGTAGAAATCTTCAAAAGCTCAAGTGACCATAATGTACAAGTTCTTTGTGCCAAAAGTATTGGGACACCTGCATTTTCCACCCATATGTGGTTCTTCCTCAACCTGATGTCTTTGGATGTGGTAGAATGACATTTTCCCTTCACTTGAACTAGGAGAACCAAACCTGGTCCAGCATGACAATACCCCTGTGCACAAAGCCAGCTCCATGAAGATCTGCGTTCCATGGGTTGGAAGACATGGAAGATCTCCGGGTATAGAGCTCATTGAAAATGAATGAATAGGAACACTGACTGCACCCCAGAACTTCTCACCTTCTCACCTCCATCAGTACTGACTTTACTAACACCCTTGTAGCTAAATTAATCTCCACAAAAAAAGTGGAACATCTTCCCAGATTAGAAGCATTCACAACAGTGAATGGGAGTGAACGTGCAATTATGCTCGAGTGTCCGCAAACTTTTCTTTATATAATATACAGGTTTATCTCAATAAATTAGAATATCATTAAAAAGTTAATTTATTTCAGTAATTTAATACAGAAAGTGAAACTGGTATATTATATGAATTCATCACACACACTGATATATTTCAAGTGTTTTTCTTTTCATTTTGATGATTTTGGCTCACATTTAACAAAAACCCACCAAATCACATCTCAAAAATGTGAATACTTCATAAGACCAATCCAAAAAAACATTTTGAGTGAATTGTTGGTCTTCTGGAAAATATGTTTATTTACTGTATCTTTATTCAATACTTGGTCGGGGCTCCTTTTGCTTTAATTACTGCCTCAATTGAGCGTGGTGTGGAGGAGATCAGACTGTGGCATGGAGGTGATCAGACTTTGGCGTGGAGGAGATCAGACTGTGGCATGGAGGAGATCAGACTGTGGCGTGGAGGAGATCAGACTGTGGCACTGTTTCTCATGTTCCTCTTGACAAAACCATATGGATTCTCTATGGGGTTCAGGTCTGGTGAGTTTGCTAGCCAGTCAAGCACACCAACACCATGGTCATTTAACCAACTTTTGGTGCTTTTGGCAGTGTGGGCAGGTGCCAAATCTTGCTGGAAAATGAAATCAAAATGAAGAGCTCTAAAACTTCCTGGTAAACGGCTGTGCTGACCTTGGACTTAAAAAAACACAGTGGACCAACACTAGCAGATGACACGACTCCCCAAACCACCAATGACTGTGCAAACTTTACACTGGACCTCAAGCAACTTGGATTCTGTGCTTCTCCTCTCTTCTTCTTCCAGACTCTGGGACCCTGATTTCCAAATGAAACCAACATTTTCTTTCCTTTTATCTGAAAAGACGGCTTTGGACCACTGAGCAACAGTCCAGACCTTTTTGTCCTTTGTGCAGGTAGAACACCTCTGACGTTGTCTCTGGTTCAGGAGCTGCTCGACACGAGGAACGTGTCAGTTGTATCCCATTGATACTTCTGTGTGTGGAGGCTCCTGAAGCACTGACTCCAGCTGCAGTCCACTCTTTGTGAAACCTCTGCAGGTGTTTGGATTTAATGATCTGATTAATGTGAGACATCACGAGTCTCCAATATTCAACTTTTACAATATTCTCATTTTCTGAGACACTGAATTTAGGGTTTTAATCAGCTGTAAGTGAAAATCATCAAAATTAAAAGAAATAAACACTTGAAATATCAGTGTGTGTGTGTGATGAATCTATATAATATACCAGTTTCACTTTTTGTATTGAATTACTGAAATAAATCAACTTTTATTGATATTTTACTTCATTAAGATGCACCTGTATATTATAAAAAATATATTATAAAATTATAAAATTATAAAAATATATAATGGAATCAGAATCAGGTTTATTGTTCGAGTGATGTTAGTGACTCTAAAGAAATAAATACTATACATTTAGCTTGGACTCTACAAGACAAAAACAGACAATGTGAGACAATAAGAACTGGTGGTGGATTTCCGTAGGCACAAACACACTTCATTACCATCGGTGAACATTCAGGGAAAGGACATTGTGAGAGTGGACAAATACCTGGGTGTTCACCTAAACAACAAACTGGACTGGACATACAACACTGAGGCAATTTATAAGAAAGGACAGAGCGGACTCTTTTTGCTGAGGAGACTTAGGTCTTTTGAAATGCAAGGAGAGCTACTGAAGACCTTTTTTTACTCTGTTGTGGCCTCAGCCATATTCTATGGAGTGGTCTGCTGGGGTAGCAGCATCTCTACTGCAAGAGACTGGACAAATAGATCAGGAAGTTCAGCTCAGTCCTGGGGATTCTACAGGAGGTGGGAGAAGGAGGATGGTAGCAAAACTATCATCATTGCTGGAGAACGCCTCTCACCCCCTGTATGAAACCGTTTCATCATTGAGCAGCTCCTTCAGTGACACACTGTTACATCCTAAGTGTCTAAAGGAGCGATACAGAAGGTCTTTTCTTCCTGCTGCTATTAGACTTTACAATCAAAGCTGCTCCCAGTGAACCAGTCACCAAAATACACACTGCTATTACTGTTTAACTGTGTAATAACATTACCTGTGTGCAATATTACCTGCAATACGTACTTTTTTCCTTATTTGTCTGTATACATCGTGTTGTGTATATACTTGTATACTATAGTATGTGTCTATTATTTTATATATTTGCATTTATTTATTTATTTATTTATTTATTTTCTTTGCTGCTGTAACAAAGAAATTTCCCCACTGTGGGATGAATAAAGGTATATCTTGTCTTATCTTATCTTATCTTATCTTATTTTATCTTATCTTATCTTAATATAGACAGTACGATTATTAAATAGGAATACAGAGTATATAGAGATCAGTAAAGTACATAAATTACACAATAATTATATATTACAATTTCTATTAGCACTTTTTCCCAGTGTCTAAAACTCTAGGTGTGTTTCAGGTCTTTTGTACAGTTAATGTGTCACAAAAGGAGGATTAGTGGAAATAGTACATACTGTAGATGCCTATGATGTTGCTGGTTTCTGTCCGGTATGAGCTGGATAATTGTGCTCGGATGTAGCAGGCGTATTCCCCCTCGGTCACCGGGGCTCTTAACAACCATGACAGTGTATATCCAGGTAGGGCTCTTGAGCTGTAAATCTCTTGTTTGTTTCGAATGAGGACGATGGAAGCCTGGAACAGGAAGCTGGTTATATTACACCAATCAAACACTCAGTCAAAAACAGTCATGTAAATGAACTCTCTTACAAAATCATGTATTTCCGATTGGAAAACGCATTCAATGGTCACAGTCTCTTCAGTCTTGACGTAAACCCGTGGAGCCACCTCATGCTTTTCAAGCTTAAGCTTTGGAGCAGGAAAAGCCACTGCAAAGAACAAAAACAAAATCTCTGTTTATATAAATGCTTGGTCAAAAAGTTTAAGATTAGGTCTGGGGACACGGGTAGTATTCATCTGATATCAAACAAAAATTACATTGTGGAAACAATATTGTGGAGATAATGAAGCTAAAAATGTTCCTCGGATCCTAAACACTCTTCTGCTAAACACGATTCGGGGTCAGGGCAGGGTTCACTTTGGTAGGGTTTTCCCCAAAATAATTATTTTGTATGAATTTGAAGAGTTCTACAAGACTGGGATGAAAGCGTGATTCACATGGACTAATTTGGGGCAAAATTTGCAGCTCAGCATGTCTGTTCTAGGAGTGACCCCGAATAGTCGAAGATTAGATGCTTCGATAGGAGGAGCCTGAATCAGTGTTGAATCTTTGCAGAGGTATTATGAAAATAGATCACACCATTTTGGTTATATGGGGGTGCTCAATGTCTGATTTCACATAGAACTACCAGTTAGAGCAGTTTAGCTGATTTTATTTGATTTGCCAAAAACGCAATGTGGCCTTTCTTCGGTTATTTATTTATTGGTTATTTATTAGGTTTATTGTTCCCAAATAGTTATTCATACATTTTCTTTTATATCTTTGTGTGATGTTCTGTACATCGCAGCTTAAAAAGTCATTAGGAATCTTTTACGAGCGTTTATCCACATCGCCTTTCATTTCAATTTTAAAAAGATAAAAATGCATCGTCAGATTTGTCTCTCATTTTTTCTTCTGTCACTTTATTAGAAAGGTGTTTCTGTGGGCTGTGTGGGAATGAAAAAGTTGATCTAGAACTAGTGCTCTCTCTCCATCTTCACACTTTTTCTGCACATTTATTTGGACTATGACACTTTACCTCTGGACTTGCACATCACAGTTTATACCACACCATACTGCACACAGTGCACTTTATACCACACTATACTGCACACAGTGCACTTTATACCACACCATACTGCACACAGTGCACTTTATACCACACCATACTGCACAGTGCACTTTATACCACACCATACTGCACACAGTGCACTTTATACCACACCATACTGCACACAGTGCACTTTATACCACACCATACTGCACACAGTGCACTTTATACCACACCATACTGCACACAGTGCACTTTATACCACACTACACTGCACACAGTGCACTTTATACCACACTACACTGCACACAGTGCACTTTATACCACACCATACTGCACAGTGCACTTTATACCACACTATACTGCACAGTGCACTTTATACCACACCATACTGCACACAGTGCACTTTATACCACACCATACTGCACACAGTGCACTTTATACCACACCATACTGCACACAGTGCACTTTATACCACACCATACTGCACACAGTGCACTTTATACCACACCATACCACACAGTGCACTTTATACCACACCATACTGCACACAGTGCACTTTATACCACACTACACTGCACACAGTGCACTTTATACCACACCATTCTGCACACAGTGCACTTTATACCACACCATACTGCACAGTGCACTTTATACCACACCATACCACACAGTGCACTTTATACCACACCATACTGCACACAGTGCACTTTATACCACACCATACTGCACAGTGCACTTTATACCACACCATACTGCACAGTGCACTTTATACCACACCATACTGCACACAGTGCACTTTATACCACACCATACTGCACACAGTGCACTTTATACCACACCATACTGCACACGGTCACTTTATACCACACTATACTGCACACAGTGCACTTTATACCACACTATACTGCACACAGTGCACTTTATACCACACTATACTGCACACAGTGCACTTTATACCACACCATACTGCACACAGTGCACTTTATACCACACCATACTGCACAGTGCACTTTATACCACACTACACTGCACACAGTGCACTTTATACCACACCATAACCACACAGTGCACTTTATACCACACACCATACTGCACACGGTCACTTTATACCACACCATACTGCACACAGTGCACTTTATACCACACCATACTGCACACAGTGCACTTTATACCACACCATACTGCACACAGTGCACTTAATACCACACTATACTGCACACGGTCACTTTTTACCACACCATACTGCACACGGTCACGTTATACCACACCATACTGCACACAGTGCACTTTATACCACACCATACTGCACGGTCACTTTATACCACACCATACTGCACAGTGCACTTTATACCACACCATACTGCACACAGTGCACTTTATACCACACTATACTGCACACAGTGCACTTTATACCACACCATACTGCACACGGTCACTTTTTACCACACCATACTGCCCACAGTCACTTTATACCACACCATACTGCCCACAGTCACTTTATACCACACCATACTGCCCACAGTCACTTTATACCACACCATACTGCCCACAGTGCACTTTATACCACACTATACTGCACACAGTGCACTTTATACCACACCATACTGCACCTGGTCACTTTATACCACACCATACTGCACACGGTCACTTTATACCACACCATACTGCACACGGTCACTTTATACCACACCATCCTGCCCACAGTCACTTTATACCACACCATACTGCACACAGTGCACTTTATACCACACCATACTGCCCACAGTCACTTTATACCACACCATACTGCCCACAGTCACTTTATACCACACCATACTGCACACAGTGCACTTTATACCACACCATACTGCACACAGTGCACTTTATACCACACACCATACTGCACAGTGCACTTTATACCACACCATACTGCACACGGTGCACTTTATACCACACACCATACTGCACACGGTCACTTTATACCACACCATACTGCACACAGTCACTTTATACCACACCATACTGCACATAGTCACTTTATACCACACCATACTGCACACAGTGCACTTTATACCACACCATACTGCACACAGTGCACTTTATACCACACCATACTGCACACAGTGCACTTTATACCACACCATACTGCACACAGTGCACTTTATACCACACCATACTGCACACAGTCACTTAAAGGACAGTCACGTCAATCACCTTAAATTTTACTGTTTTACTGTCATACGCATCCTTGTATACACACTTTTTTCACATATATCTTCATATATTTTATATTTTATATAGTTTATACTTTTTATTTATCTACCTTTTTTTTTTTCTTGGTTTATTTTCCCTCATTCTATTCCCTCATGCTTGACCGTCGTAAAAAGTGATAGAAGGGCCGACATTTGATGGTCAGTAGTTCCAGATTTGGTGTGCAGGAGTGTGAAAGGGGAACGATGCTTGCGCCAGTGGTTGTTCACAATCGGACACACTTCGCTTCCTCTTGACTTTCCCAACTCCAGTGTTCTGTCCATGCGGTAAACCGAGAAAAACTCGGTTTGACCTATGCTGGGATTTGACCTATGCCCTGAGGTTGTTGAGCTTAGGCTAACGGGATGCTAGGTAAGGGAGCGCAGCGAGCCCTCAGCCTGTTCCTGACGCCGGCTCGTTTCCCTCACAGACGCCGTTACGGGTCGCATCCTTCGTTCTTCCTCAGGATCTCGCTCGGCCAGCATGGGTCCGGGTTTAAAAACGGCGAAAGGTGAGTGGATTGTACACCAATAGATATAAAAGTGGCTATCTAATGATGTCCAAGTTGTATAAATGGAACGGTAACTATGCAAATAAAAATATAAAATAAACAACAAAAGACCGCGTAGCCAAAGCAGTCGTGACGGCAGTCGACCTGCTGTTTCATGTTCTATGCACCTTGACCATAATAATGATTTAATTTTATTTTATTCTTCTGTATATTGTGTATGGGGAAGAATGATAATAAAGCTTGAGTTGAGTTGGGTTGGGTTGAGCTGGGCTGGGCTGGGCTGTGCTGGGTTGAGTTGAGTTGAGTTGAGTTGAGTTGAGTTGAGTTGAGTTGAGTTGAGTTGAGTTGAGTACGTTTGGACAAATACTTTTGTACTTTACCCAAGTTTAACAGGAGCTATATTACTTTAACTGGAGTCATATTTTAATATTGATGCAATAATATAAAGTACATGTTTTTTTATAAAAATCTATTTGAGGTCTTTAACATTCTCTGTTGATGCCACTAACCTGAGCAGATGACCTGGAGTGTTCCTTTGTCACAAAAACCTGGTGACAACACAGGACACTCTGCAACCTTCTTCTCAGTTCCTGTGCAGTTTGGTGTCCCCACAGCGTTGTAATCTTTATTCTTAAAACTGTTGTAGTCTAACGCATGTCCACAGCCAAGATCTCTGCACACGACGTTCGCCACTGACGCAATGACTGGGAATTTCGATGAAAAACACAAGGGTCTCCATTCATCTCGTACTTTCAGATGCGCCGTTCCATGACATGTTCCTGTATCAGTGTTAGCCAGAAAAACCGAGAGCTCATCTAGAGTAAGAGCGAACTCATATTAGAATTCATTCATTTTACAAAAGATTCTAACTTGCTGTTTTTATTTGCTCATTTGGTACCTGGTCTATCAGAAATGGGTTTGGATCTGGAGATCAAGGTTCTTCCATTGAAAAACACTTTCATTTCACATAAGTACTCCAATGTTCCTCTGGCATTTGTCCGACTGATTCTGGTACAACAAGCTCCTGGATTTAGAGCTGCTGATGTGAGGTATTTGAAGGACTCATTGCCGGCTCGGTCTGGAATGTGCCGGTCGTAGATGCTCAGGGTTGTGTTGATGTATCCATCCAATGGGGTCTCACACTGCATTTTGTAATCCACTCCAGCAGGAAACACAGGAGGAATGAGAAATGCAAGGGGGGCTGAGAGAGCAGCTACAACACACAGGAAATGAGATGTTTACAATTCAAATAAATTTAAGCCACATTCAAACTTCAACATAAATTGTACAACTGAGTTATTTTTATTTAGGTTTTTAGATGCATGGGAGCATTTGGTCGCTAAAATTGTTGTACACAACACTTAACCCCAACCCCACACACTAACCCTGACTCTAAACCATAATCCCAACACCAGACCCTAACCTGGACCAAACCTCTAAAAACCAATACCACACCATAGCATTTAACCCCACACCCTAACCCTGACCCCATACCCTAACCTTTAACCCTAATGCCACACCATAACCCCACACTATAAACCTAACCATAACCCCACAGCCTAACCCTTAACCCTAACCCCACACTATAACCCTAACCCCAAGCCCACAGCCTAAACCCACACTGTAACCCTAACCCCAACCTCACACCCTAACCCCACACTGTAACCCTAACCCCAACCTTACACCCTAAACCCACACTGTAACCCAAACCCCACAGCCTAACCCTTAAACCAACCCCACAAATGAACCCTTAGCCTAAACCCTGCACCGTAACCCTAACCCCACAGACTAACCCTTAACCCAAACCCACACCTAACCCTTTACCCTACATACAACTCCACTGCTACTAAATTGCCACTACATACTACTACACTTCAACTAAACAACCCTGCATACTATTATACTACTACTAAACTGCCCTACATACTAATCCACTACTACTAAACTGCCCTACATACTAATCCACTACTACTAAACTGATCTACATACTACTCCACTACTAATAAGCTGCCCTGCATCCTACTACACTACTACATAATTGACCCTACCTACTACTACACTTCAACTAAACTACCCTGCATACTATTACACTACTACTAAACTGCCCTAAATACCACTTCACTACTGCTAAACTGCCTACATACTACTCCACTACTAAAAAATTGTGCTACATACTACTCCACTACTACTAAATTGCCCTTAAATACTACTCCACTACTACTAAACTGCCCTTAAATACTACACCACTACCACTAAACTGCCCCTACATACTACTCCACTAAGACTAAGCCCTTCCACCATATCACCAGATCTCCACCAGTGTATGGTTCCTTAGTGTTTCACGTTCTCTTCTTGTTCTAGCTAATAATCACTAATTGGTCTGGTTACTTACACACAACGATGTTGATGGGTGAACTGATCTCAGACTTCTCCTTGCTCTGGGTATCTGTGTACCAGCAGACGAAAGACGTCTCATGTTCAGGCTTGATGCCTAATGTAAAGATCACTGTAGTGTAGCTCCACAGTGTAAAGGACAGAAAAGACTCATTTATGGCGTTGGAGAAGGACAGGTGAACCTCCGCGGGTTTCCGCGCCCTGTCTGGTATAGTACACAGAACCTTTACAGCCTCGTAGAGCTTTATAGCACTCTGATTCACACTAGAATCAAACACAAGGGTCGGAGCTGG
>NC_060884.1:34704972-34727472 GCF_014805685.1 Silurus meridionalis | reverse complement strand
GTGTGTGTGTGTGTGTGTGAGTGTGTGTGTGTGTGTGTGTGTGTGTGTGTGTGTTTGTGAGGTGTGTGTTTGTGTGTGTGTGAGGTGTGTTTGTGTGTGTGTGTGTGTGTGTTTGTGTGCTCTAATCACTGAACTGGCTTTACATTACACAGACTTTCATGAACCCTGAAACAGGAAGTGAACTGGTTCAGAACAACGACAAGTTAAACCACAAGCTTCATTTTCACATGTGCAGATTAAAATCATCTGTTGAGAAGATTCTCACATCTGCACATTTATCTCCTCACCGTGAAGCTCTTCTCTGGTGGAAACTCCTGCAGGATTTATGGATTTGATCTGTCAAGTTCATTTCATTAGTCTAATCTTTTTTGTAATTCGTGTTAAACAATAAACCGATTTTTTTTATCAGGTTATTGTTACAGTAAACCTTCAGGAATCAGGTGAGTTAATCTTCTTGGAAACCATGGAAACAAGCGTGTTAATATAAACCAATCAGAACACAGGACTCAGGCGTGTCATGTATATTGTGTTTTGAGTTATTGAAAACCAAAAATAAATAAATTAATAAATAAAACACAAGTTAATTTGAGAATAAAATCCAACAATGCAGCTGTTTACATGAGATTTGTAAAGATTTGGGATGTGAGACTCACTTTGAGATTCGACCAGACGAACATCAAACACTGCCACACACACCACAGAACACAGGACTGTGGAGAGAAAAGAACAGAACATTCAAACATATATATACATATATATTTACTCATATATATATATATATATATATATATATATATATATATATATATATATATATATATATATATATATATATATATATACATACAGTACAGACCAAAGTTTGGACACACCTTCTCATTCAAAGAGTTTTCTTTATTTTCATGACTATGAAAATTGTAGAGTCACACTGAAGGCATCAAAACTATGAATTAACACATGTGGAATTATATACATAACAAAAAATGAACTGAAAATATGTCATATTGTAGGTTCTTCAAAGTAGGCATCAAGAAAATGCCAAGAGTGTGCAAAGCAGTAATCTAAGCAAAAGGTGGCTACTTTGAAGAACCTACAATATGACATATTTTCAGTTGTTTCACACTTTTTTGTTATGTATATAATTCCGCATGTGTTAATTCATAGTTTTGATGCCTTCAGTGTGACTCTACAATTTTCATAGTCATAAAAATAAAGAAAACTCTTTGAATGAGAAGGTGTGTCCAAACTTTTGGTCTGTACTGTATATCCTCTGATAATTCCAATGTTCATGTGGATGTTCATCCCATGGTCAGGCGTCCACAAATTGCATTTTTCTAAGTCAGATCATATTCAATAATAAAGACTAAACAATACAATAGAAAAATTTTTTTGGAGATTTACCCGTAAGCTTCAGGAGAGCCATTTCACCTGCTGAAGTGGTTGAAAGCATGAGATTTTTGAATGTGATAAAGTAAGAGATTGCTCCACATGAAGCTTGCACAAAAGCAGAAACTTTTTGTGGGGAAAATGTTTCTCCCACAACAACCGGATGTTTGACTTCTTAGCCAACAATTGAATGTACACGATGTGAAGGAGGTGTGAATAAAAAAGTTTATGAAGAAAACGAGAGTGTGTGAGGTTTGACTATGGACAGTATACTGGCATAAACCCTGTGTGGTGTTGTGTTTACAGGAAGTGGTTCAGTGTCAAAGGTCTAAACTCAATGAGAAATTTTAGATCACACAGAATTACTCCCTCACAGGCTTTACCATATCGATGATGATGAGATTCACTTCAATTCAGTTTTATATGCATAGCATTTTTAACAATGGCCATTTTCTCAAAGCAGCTTTACAAAGCAGTCCCTCTGTAGATCCTGGTCAGGATGGCAGGGAGATGAGCTTTCCTCAGCCTTCTCAGGAAGTGGAGACGCTGTTGAGCTGAGGAATTTTGTGCTCTTGACAATCTCCACTGAGGATCCATAGATGATCGGTGGAGAATGGCCGTTCTGTGCTCTCCTGAAGTCCACAACTATCTCTTTTGTTTTATCAACATTCAGAGACAGGTTGTTCGCTCCACACCAGGCTGTTAAATGTTCCACCTCCTCTCTATATGCTGACTCATCGTTCTTGCTGATGAGACCCACCACGGTCGTGTCATCTGCAAACTTGATGTGGTTCGAGCTGTGCATTGCTACACAGTCGTGAGTCAGCAGAGTGAACAGCAGTGGGCTGAGCACACAGCCCTGAGGTGCACCAGTGCTCAGTGTGGTGGTGCTGGAGATGCTGTTCCTGATCCAGACTGACTGAGGTCTCCCAGTTAGGAAGTCCAGGATCCAGTTACAGAGGGAGGTGTTCAGGCCCAGTAGGCTCAACTTTTCGTTCAGGTGCTGAGGGATGATTGTGTTGAAGTTTATAAACAGCATTCGTACATATGAGTCCTCGTTGTCCAGGTGGGTGAGGGCCAGATGGAGGGTTGTGGGGATGGCATCGTCTGTGGAACGGTTTGAACAATATGCGAACTGCATGGGGTCCAGTGAGGGTGGAAGCTGGGTCTTGATGTGCTTCATGACGAGCCTCTCGAAGCACTTCATCACAATGGGTGTGAGCGCGACGGGACGGTAGTCATTGAGGCAGGAAACTGTAGACTTCTTCGGCACGGTAGGATGGTCGTTGTCTTGAGCTATTTGCTCTTACAATCTTATTTAACTCTTTTCTAAGTCTGTAGCTTCCTTACGTATATATATAGGTATATAGCTACGTCCCAACGTTGAATACACACAAAAAATGTCAATGCCCACCTTGTAAACCCAGTTGTTAAACCCTGCTTACTTTATTTGTGTATTTGTTATACTGTGTTTATTTGTTCTGTAGGTTGTAGCCTATTTTAGTTTTATTAGTGTCTGTTTACTTATAGTTTTTATTGTATTCAAGTTAGAAATTGCACTTATGACGGTTTTAGTGGCTGTAAGTCAAAGCAACTCTTGTCATGTTTGTACATGTGAGGGTTGTGTTTTTGTTTTTATGTAGTCTGTCTTTGCTGTCCAAGGAGGATTCCCTCAAGGAACCAGAGAGAGCAGTATGTTCTTGGTGGTGTGATACTTTTTCCGTCAATGAAGTATCCATTTAAAAAAATAATGCTATGTGAGTATCTTAAACAAAAACTAGTGTTTAAATTGATGGGTGGATTTTAATTTAAACACCTGGTTGGCAATTGCATTCAAGGACTCAACAGATACGACTGTGATTAGAATGATTAGACTTAGATAGAATGATTAGAATGGTATTGCTCAACACTGCAAATACTTGTTATGAATAGAAATTGTTCCTAACTAATGCTTGCTCCGGTAAATCATTTTTATTTTTATTTAATTCTACTTGTTGCTTTTGTGCAATAGATGTATTTGTTTTTAGACATTTTTTTAGATATTTTGCAGGGAACCAGTAAAGAATTTTACTCAACCGCAGTTTATTACTGCATCAGATTGTGACTGCATTTTCTGGCCTTTTTTCCTGTTTGTGCAACAATATTTTGTTCAGGTCACACTAATGCGATCACGTTTTTGCCTGATAAAAGCTGCGATTTCTGTTGCATGTGAGAAACATCAAATTGCAATCAAAACGAAAGTTTTAATTAAGCAGCACTGTTCTTATCAATGATCTTTCTAATGATGTATTATTGATATGCATCAGTGGTTATAAAACAGGACTAATAGATCTGGTGAGAAAAAGCTTTTTAATTCACCACAGAATTAATAACATCGCCACAATATGCTCATGAGAAGCATCCAAATTCAGCCAATAATTATAGAATTATTGTCTGATCAATCAGCACTGCCAACTGTAGAATTTAGTGGTGCCAGTGCTCTCAAAAGTTAGTCGTAAGCCCCCCACCCCCACTCCCCCATCACATCTTGTCTTGCTTCATGCCTCACAGTAGTCCTGGCAGGAGTGTAGGTCCCTATATTAAAGCTGTTTAGATTGTCACGGTGAATAATAAACTTTATAATGTTTTATATGCCATAGGAACATTTTTTGATGCAGACAGTGGGACTGGATAAGATGGTGACTGAAGACCAGAGTGCAGAGGAACACCAACAAGAGAAACTGTTGTCCAAGAGAAGTGAGACTGACCTGAGTGGACCTTTCTTTAAACAGATGTTCCAGCTCTGAGCAGCATGATGAGGCAATTGCTTTTCGTACCCATTCCACAGATGATGCACCGGTCTTACTCAGAATCAAGAAGACTTTTCAGTATAGGCATAGGCTTGTCCATGATCAAGACAACAGACATTCTGAAAGCCTTTCCTCGTTTTTTTGGGACTGGTAAGTTTGGAGATTAATTAAAAGTGTCATGCACAGGATTTATGTGGATTTTATTTAAGGTGAATCCAGACTTCTCACTACTCTTCATTACTGAAATATCGTCTAAGTTGCTTTAAAGGTGGGCACTTTCAGGGCAAAAATCATTCATGGACATTACTTCAACTGCTTGTACACTCATATCTTATGGTCACATGTCTTACCTTCTTTAGTGGCTCCGGCCACTAACACATAATACATTACCTCTAAATTTAAACCCCCAAGCGAGCAAAATGAACAAAAAACAACACAGTGGATTAACGTTTTCTATTCGATTTAGAAAATACCAGTTTTTATGGTCGTTTCATTTTATTTTGTTGTATTAATCCACCAAACCTTAAAGGGTTAGGATCCAAAATATTGTCTGACATTAAACCGGGCCGTGGCAGAAAACAAGGGTTGGGGACCACTGCATTAATGCATGTAATTCCTGTAGTTTTCAAAATAGCCAAGATCCTGTTTATTGCTGATTGTATATCATTTATAGTCAATAAGCTTGTGACTGATTATTTATGCGTTTGTAGTATGCAGTGTTGAAGACAAGGAAACTGTTATTGAACTTGAAAATCTGCAGCTTTACGAGCATTTTGATATACAGTGTGCTTCTGGGGCAGAAAAAAGCATGTGTGTTTTACTTCCTCATTATTAAATATAGTGTTTGAATGAACGCTTTTCAGAGTTTGTGTTTTGAGAAGTTTATTTGTTTTCTTTAGTTGAAAAGAAGCTATGCTTTTCTAATTTATTGTAAATTAACAAGTAATTTTTGGAAAATGTTTATCCTATTTATTATTCACATTTTAGACAACAGTGATGTCTGTGCCACTTTTGCAACATATTTTATTTTATTTTATTGATTTATAAATAATTAATTTTTGTTGGAATTTAATAAACACCAGGATAGTGTTAAAACAAACGCTTATATTGTGGAATTAACACATTAATAAAAATCTCTCCAGATTCATCTGCACCTTAATCTCTCCTTCTCTCCGTCTCTGCTCTGGTGCTGAAGCTTTTGTCTTCAGCCTATCCCAGTTCTGATGAAGAGCTCATGTAGTATGTCACTCATCTCTGCTAATGTTCCATCTAATAATAAAAATCCACATTCCTCAGAACTTGAATCTCATTTGCTGGAGATTTTATCGACTCCCTTTATTTATTCTTCACTAATCTCACATTCCCCATGTAGTGTTGATGATTCATTTTATATGTTCTTTTTTCTTTTTACCCAGAATTCATTTATACTGCACAATTCCTTTAATTTCATGTGATGCATCATAACATTAGATTATGGACATGTTTATGTAACTGTATGGAAGGAGTGCCCTGTGTCAGTGCTTCCTAATAGTCAACTCAAAATTTTTATTTCTATCAGTTACAGGTTGTGTATTTCACCCGAGAACTTCAGTGATGTTCTACCTGAATCAATCCACCTCCTAATCCCATCATTATGACTCCACCTCTACAGAAAGCATCAGTATAATAGAGAAGTGCAGTAGATCAGAGCTGCATCACACACAGGATCTCATACAGTCACAATGAACATCATCACTAAAGCAACAAACACAATGATCACAATTCAACACGTCTCCTTTCACTGGAGCCACAACTGCACCTCCACATACATCATCTCCAGCAGAAACACACACACACACACACACACACACACACACACACACACACACACTCACACACACACACACTCCACATACATCATCTCCAGCAGGAGCATCGATATTCACCTCATCACACAGACACACAGACACACACACACACACACACACACCTCCACATACATCATCTCCAGCAGAAACACACACACACACACACACACACACTCACACACACACACCTCCACATACATCATCTCCAGCAGGAGCATCGATATTCACCTCATCACACAGACACACACAGACACACACACACACACACACACACACACCTCCACATACATCATCTCCAGCAGGAGCATCGATATTCACCTCATCACACACACACACACACACACACACACACACACACACACACACACACATTTAAAAATAACTCTAATAAATGCTTGATAATAATAATAAAGGTTTTTCTCTTCATGTCAGCCTGAAGAAAACTTTGTGAGGAAACAAACCCCTGTGCAATCTGTGCATTTCCAACGCTGACCAACTTACAGGTTTTAATTCCTTCTTTCTGGTGTTGCATCAGAGGACGAGTTGGAAATCTCCACCTCACACCACACAGCAGTAACACACACATTTTTGAACTTGTTTTTTTCGATCAACAAGAAAGGGTCAAAAGTCACAGGTCAGAAAATAGATGCTGCAGTTATGAACTCTGGATCGGCCTTCTGGAGCACCTTTAAAATAAAAGGTTGAACTGAGATCTAGATCACTAGGGATGAAAGGAAGTGAGAGTGACACCATTTTACTCTCCAGTACAGACCTGAGGACCAGGAGCAGGCGTGGTGTTAGACCACCCAGGACGTTTTTCTGTCTTGTTCTTTGTTTTATAGAGTCTGTGATTAACGCATCAGAGGTGACATCACTTATTTTTTAAACAACTGTAATTCCTGAAGGGGGAGGGGCTTCCAATAACAAATGATAAGAAACAGAAAAGATTCGTTCCTTTGACGGGATTCTTCTCCTCTCCAAGTCTGTAATTTTTTTTGTGGCTGTGTTATGAAGACAGAGCCTTAATGATATGTTTACATGGGAAGTGGGAGTTCAGTGGTTAAGGAATTGGATCCTGGATACAAGGAAGGTCAGAAGTTCAAACTCCAGCACCACAAAACTGCCATAGCTGTGACTGCTCGACGCTTCTGCTGACAAATATCTTTTCAGAATTACTGATGCACAAAAAACCTTAAACGTCACCTCACAAGTAAAGGCATGTTTTATAAATCCATGCGCACGTCTTTATAACACGTTGTTGAGTTTTAAAATGATTATGGAGTGTTATAATGGCCTTATGAAGAAGCTTGTTAAATAAATAAATAACATGTAGTGAAATGATTTTTTAAGACTGTCCAACCTGTAAAAAAAAAATATATATATATATATGTATAAATATATCTCAAATTCCAGTTACACCAGGCCATTCCTGGGCCCCTGAGCAAGGCCCTAAACCCCATAGCTGCTCAGATGTCTTCTTCTTCTTCTTCTTTCGGCTGCTCCCATTAGGAGTCTTCACAGCGGATCATCCATATCTCCATACCCCCCTGTCCTCTACGTCTGCCTCTTTCACACCAACTACCTGCATGACTTCCCTCACCACATCCATAAACCTCCTCCTTGGTCTTCCTCTTTTCCTCCTTCCTGGTGTCTCCATCCTCAGCATTCTCCTACTGATATACCCCATGTCCCTCCTCTGCACATGTCCAAACCATCTCAATCTCACCTCCCTCACCTTGTCTCCAAAACATTATACATGGGCTGTCCCTCTAATAAACTCATTTCTAATCCTGTCCATCCTCGTCACTCCCAACGAAAACCTCAACATCTTCAGCTCTGCTACCTCCAGCTCCACCTCCTGTCTTTTACTCAATGCCACTGTCTCTAAACCATACAACATCTCAGGTCTCACCACAGTCCTATAAACTTTCCTCATCACTCTCAATCACTCTGCTCCACCCACTCCACCCTGCCTGCATTCTTTTCTTTACTTCTCTAACACACTCTCCATTACTTTGCACTGTTGACCCCAGGTACCTGAACTCCTCCACCTTCTCCACCTCTTCTCCCTGTAACGGCACCACTCCACGGCCCTCCCTCTCATTCACACACATGTACTCTGTCTTACTCCTACTGACTTTCATTCCCCTTCTCTCCAGCGTATATCTCCACCTCTCCAGGATCTTCTCAACCAGCTCACTACTTTTACCACAAACCACAATATCATCTGCAAACATCATAGTCCAGGGAAACTCCTGTCTGACCTCGTCTGTCAACCTGTCGATCACCACTGCAAACAGGAAAGGGCTCAGGGCCGATCCTTGATGCAGTCCAACTGTTACCTTGAACTAGTCTGTCGTTCCTACTGCACACTTCACTGCTGTCACACTGTCCTCATACATGTCCTGCACCACCCTCACATACTTCTCTGACACACCAGACTTCCTCATACAATACCACAACTCCTCTCTCCACCCTGTCGTACGCTTTCTCTAAATCCACAAACACACAATGCAGCTCCTTCTGACCTTCTCTATACTTCTCCATCAACATTCTCAAAGCAAATAAGGCATCTGTGGTGCTCTTCATCGGCATGAAACCATACTGCTGCTCACAGATGGTCACCTCTTCTCTCAGCCTGGCTTCCACTACTCTTTCCCATAACTTCATGGTGTGACTGATCAACTTTATTCCCCTGTAGTTACTGCAGGTCTGCACATCTCCCTTATGTTTAAAGATCAGTACCAGCACACTCCTTCTCCATTCCTCAGGCATCTTCTCATCTTCCAGAATCTTGTTAAACAATCTGGTTAAAAACTCCACTGCCATCTCTCCTAAACATCTCCATGCTTCTACTGGTATGTCATCTGGTCCAACCGACTTTCCACTCTTCATCCTCTTAATCACTGCTCTCACTTCCTCCCTACTAATTCTATCCACTTTCTGCTTCACATCTCCACACCATCCAACCTTCTCTCTCTCTCATTTTCCTTGTTCATCAGTTGCTCAAAATACTCCCTACCAATCGCTACAAATACTTTTCTCCTTCCTCAGTGTCCAACTTCTCCTACGCTCCTCATATGCCTTTTCCTTGGCTTTTGCCACATCCCTCTTTACCTGCTGCTACATCTCGTTGTTCTCCTGCCTACTTTTCTCATCACTCTGTCAATCCCACTTCTGTTTCTCCAACCTCTTTCTCCTAATGGTCTCCTGCACTTCCTCATTCCACCACCACATCTCTTAGTTTTCTTTTCTATTTCCAGATGTCACACAAATACTTTTTAGCTGCCTCCTTAATCACTTCTGCAGTAATCTTTCAGCACCTCTTCACCACCACCAAGCTCCTGTCTGACCTCTTCCCTGAACCTCACACCACACTCTTCCTTCTTTAGTTTCCACCATCTTATTCTTCTCTCAGTCTTCACTCTCCTCCTCTTCTTCTTCACCTCCAAAATCATCCTACAGACCACCATTCAATGCTGTCTAGCTACACTGTCCCCGCCAACATCTTACAGTCTCCAATCTCCTTCAGGTTGCATCTCCTACATAGAACATAATCCACCTGTGTGCACCTTCCTCCACTCTTATACGTCACCCTATGATCCTCCTTCTTCTTAAAATACGTGTTCACCACTGCCATTTCCATCCTTTTAGCAAAATTTACCACCATCTGCCCTTCCACATTCCTCTCCTTAAAACCATACCTACCCATCACCTCCTCATCGCCTCTGTTCCCTTCACCTACATGCCTGTTAAAGTCTGCCCTGATCACCAGTCTTTCATTCCTAGGTTCACCATCTACCACTTCATCTAATTCAATCTTTCCTTCTCCTCCATCTCACAACCCACTTGTGGAGCATAAACACTGATGACATTTATCATCACCCCTTCAACTTCCAGCTTCACCTTCATCACCCTATCAGAATCTCTTTCACCTCCACTACACTCTTACTGTACTCTTTCTTCAGAATCCCCCCTACACCATTTCTCTTTCCATCCACACCATGATAGAACAGTTTAAACATCTCCAATGTTCCTGCTCTTACTCCCTTTCCACTTGGTCTCCTGAACACACAACATCTCTACCTTTCTCCTCTCCATCATATCAGCTCCCTCTCTCCCTTTACTAGTCATAGTACCAACATTTAAAGTACCAACCAGAACCTCTACTCTCCTCCACTTCTCCTTTCCCTGCCGTCTCTGTAGACGTCTTCCTCCTCTCCTTCTCCTCCTTCAGCCAACAGAAGCCCAATTTACACCGGTACCCTATCGGGTACCGACATAAAATAAATTCTTATTTGTGATCCACATATTCGATTTGGCACATGTTTTACACTGGACCTCCTTCATAACACAAACCTCCACATTTATCCGGGCTTGGGACCGGCACTAAGAGTGCACTGTGCCTCCCTAATGGCTCGGTTGCTGCACAGATGTACGAATGAGAAAAAATATGAAGAAATCTCCCAAATGCTGTAAATGTCACGCTCATCAGTTTGACATGTATATGTTTACAGCATTTTTTTCTCATTGTAATTTTCGCGTTTAATTCCATTTAATTAGGATTTCAGAGGAATCGATCGGCCTCTGTAGTCGAATCAAAAACAATTAATTACTGTAAAATGATCAGCTTTATGAGTATGAACCTGCAGAGACATTTAAATCCTGCTGAACCGGTGTTTCTAAAACCATAAACAACAACAGCTTGTATACACACACACACACACACACACACACACATGGCAGTGTGTTTGGCATTGTTCTCATGCTGACAGTATCATGCTGATAAAATCAAATCATCAGCTTGTTCCTCCCTCGTTCTTCAGACGATTCAGCTGCAGCTTCTCTGTCGCACCTCACTGGAGCGTGACCAGGTTTCATTTCTCTGTCTCTATAAACTCTATCTCGAGTGTTCTCAGGAAAATAATCAGTCATTTTGCACCTTGTTGAACTTTAGAGTTGCTAAATCTTCCACTCCTACTTTTACACAAACACCTCATGAACTCCATGTGGGAAACCTACAAGTGTTTTTTTACACACTTTACATGTTATATTTTACACGGTTCTGCATGTCTTGCACGTTTTTTTTAAATTTTTTTTTTAGTTTTGATCTTGTGTCAGGGGCCAGTGTTGGGAGCTCCTTGTCATCACGTAACGCTAACGACAGACGCTTCCCTCAAAGGATGGGGCAGTCATAAGTGGCCGCTCCACCCAAGGCCTGTCGAGCGAGCCCCATCTCATCTGGCACTGGCTAGCCGTGCACTTTCTCTCAGACATAAGAGGCCACCACGTGCTGGTCCAAACAGACAACACATCTGTGGTCTACCACATCAACCATCAAACATTGCACTGTGTTTTCTCTCACTTGGTACAGGCATGGCCAAGGCTGCACCTGTCCACCCTCTGACCATTGACAGCCTTGACCTTAGGGCCACTCCTGGCTCCTCTGTCCTTCACCAATCCACACTAGGCAGGGACTGGTCAGTCTGGCGGTGAGACTCTCGTTACCAAAGCATTGCTGATGCGGCTCAAGTTCCTGAAAGGGAACGTCTCTAGGTTACGTATGTAACCTCGCTGACGCTGTGTCTCCAGGCCACACTCCCTGCATCCCTGCAGCGCTTCCTTCCATTGCAGAAGATATCGCCTTCTCCACTGCATGTGCTTTTTATAGAGTTCTGGTCATCTGGTCTTCTGGCCGCCTGTGACATTGTGCCTTTCCGTTGGACAGATTACACACGTGATTCAGAGCGTGGATACGCAGAAACGTTCCCAAAGCGTTGTTGATGCAGCATCTCGTTCCCTCAGGGAACCATGGTTATATACTGTACGTAACCCAGAGACGTTCATGAACGACTTATTTATTATGAACAAATCTCGAATGTGATTCAGAAGAATGATTCGTTCATTTTCTACAGGATGCACATGAGCAAAGCATCGCTTTACCTCTCAATGCTTCTAGTCTGAGTCATTCGTTCTTTTATCGCGTGACTCCCCCTTTACGCTACACAATGCAATAGATCACATTTGTTTGGTCCGAATCTTGACATTATTGTTACAGTAATTATAGGAGTCACATGACAAAAGAACTAAAAACATGGACCAGAAGATGAGAGATGTGAAGCGACTCGTTCTGTTTATCATTTGTGCTTAGCTGCATTGCCATATTTTTATTATTGGAACTGTAGTTAGAAGTTGATGTATGTAGACGTGTTGAAGATCTGATTATTGAGGATATAACATTTTATCTTATTGCTGACCAAAGGAACGAAATGAACTTAATGACTAAAAAAGATTTAAAGAACCGAGTCACTAAAATGATCCGATCTTCCCATCAATAATTTAAACTCGTTTTTTTTTGTTGTTTTTTTTGTTTGTTTTTTACAATTCCCCAGTTTTAAAGATCTCTTTCTTTCTTTGCTGTTATTTAAAGCATTTATATTCATAAATATGCAAATTAGTCACGACCCACTGGAACTGCTAACTCGACTGGGATTTCAGTATCAGAGTCTTGATATTTTTGTTTGGTCACTGATTTGTTTTTTGCAGCATTTCCACAGCGACCATCATCTGCTTCATCATCACATGTGGCACTTGTTACTTTTGCTATCTGTGTTAACTAATCTGCATATCATACGTTATTGGTTCAAAAGTCTAACTGGTGTAATAAATCAACATTTCCAAATGATTCACGATTTTGTTTAGTTCCTTAGCTGTAATTATTTCCATGTCACCTGTTTTATACATTCCTGCCCCATGTAATCTCACGGTTAACCATTACATAGAAAAAATATATCACAGAAAGAAGCAGCAGAGATCAACGGTGTCTCTGGTAAATTGCTAATATAAAGTTATTTTGCTTTAATAATCCAGTCTGGGAATGTTGCTAGTATGAGGGCAGGATGTTGTTTATTTACAAATATTAGTGTGCATTTCATTTCTGTGTAAATAGCTAGCTTTATAAATGTAGATTAATACAGAAATTGGGACAGGCCACACCCACAAGAGACTCACTAGTGCTACTCTAGATGTTAGTCCTCTCTGTGCTGATAAATATCATTATTATGCTGCTATAGTTTTAACAGTTGCCAATAATAATAATAATAATAATAATAATAATAATAATAATAATAATAATAAAAATTCAGAATGACAAAAAGAGATTGAAGATTTTTTTTAATCTCATTCATAACAGTTCCAGAGAATCTTTAACATGTACAAAAAAAGAAAGTAATTAACATTTTGTCATTTTGTTGTGGTTGTTGTTTTTCTATTTAGGGAAAAAAAAAAAATAATAATTCCACTTGAATTTCTGTAGAAATGTTCAAGAGTTGGAGTTTATTTAACAATTGTGGCGCCACCTAGTGGTGATAACTGGCCGCATGCAGGGACACAGAAATAGAAGGTGAGTTCAAAGGACCATGGGTGGGGTTTAAAGCGCATTCAGCACCATCTGTAGAGCCCATCTGAGTACTGGGGACATCTCGCGTTCTTCTCGGGTTCCTCACAGGAGTAGGAGCTTCTCAAGAAGTTCTCCTCAAATCCATTCTTCTTTGTCCTTTTTTTAAGTTCCTGCTCTGGTTCTTGATCTGTTCGTCACTTATTTGCACAACTTGAGGAGACGTGAAAATGAAATGCACTGTGTGGCAGCTAAATAAATAAATTAATAAATAAAGTCTAATTAATTAACTAACTTTTCTGGGTTTTTTTTTTTTTGGTGTAACAACAATCAAGATGTAAAAAATACAAACAAACACCTTCACAGCAGGACACGTAAAGTAAAAAGACAGGGTTTGACACCAAAAGATTTTTGTGTTAGCAATCGCCAAATCAACGTCAACGTTCAAGTACATGGCAAATTCGTTGTCCCAGAACCGCGGACAGAAAACCGAGGTCGCTGAACATCAGGTTCAGATCCAGTTGTGACATCATTAAACACACAATAAAGGGGTATGACTAAAGACTGGCCCGAAATGATTGAGGTGAAAAGCTTGGTGATCGGCGCCTCCTGCTGTCGGATGATCAGCTTACAGCAGGCATTCACATTCCTCTTTTTTTAAAGCTAGGATTCGCTTTCCAAACTTTCCCCTTCACAGTATTTATTCATTCAACTTCACATGAGCAAGTAAACAATCAAATAGAATCCCACTGCACCACTGTAAATGCACAGTGCGCCACCTGGATTACTGCACCGAACGACACCAGGGGGTAATTCTGTTGGGGTAAATGTAGTCATTTGGTTTACTGGGTGAATTTTTGCCCAAACATCTGATGATTCAAGTCTTTCACGTATCAAGCTGCCCTACAGAGAGGAAGGAACATGGGGTTTTTAGGGTTTCTCTGGTTAGCTGGACTGCGTGCTTCAGTCCTGTGAGGAAAGGCTGCATTCTGAACAAACACTATGAGACAAAATAGAGACGTTTACTTCTGCACGTGATTTTCTACCAGATGCTGTGGCACGGTTACAGATCGTAGAACATGCTATTTTCTATTTTCCATCATACACCTGCACACCGGGACCACAAATCAACTTGGTCTAAAAGATGGTGAGATTGTTTGATCTATAAATGGTATGTTATGATTTCACTTCCCTTTTTTCATCCAGCACACCAAAACAATCTATTCGGATCAGAATTTGTGTTTCTTTGTGATCTAAAATAAAGAAAACTTTGTGGGTACACCACATTTTACACTCATACCCTGTATTATAAGGGCTTCCTGAAGGGGGCGTGTCCAAATCTAACATGAGGTGCTATCAACTAGTTTCAGGACTCGCTCTGTTTACAAGAAAGCACTTTATTTACCTACGTTTCCACGTGATCGCGTGTGGAATCATTGAAATGTCAAAACTGCGAGCTTTGAGCTGGATCTTCGAGGGGGTGAAGTCCGTATCTGGCGAGTAGGGTGGGAGCGGAGGTGAGATCGTGTGGATTGTTCTCCGATGATCATCATGCACGAGTTGCCGAACGGTTTCAACATTTTCGTGGGTTGAGCTCATTGAAAGTCTTCCTGATCTCTCCTCGTCTTCCAGTGAGATTCTTCTGCTCTTGAAGCACGTTTGCCACTGGAAACACCTCGAACGACTCGTTCCAGCATCGTATGTTAAATGTATCTCACACAGACACTTCTGTGGCCCAGTTTCACACAGAATTTCAGGTTTGCTCTTCGTTCTAACTCGCTGTCCGTGATAAAATCGCAGCTGTGGTAATGCACATGGTCTGAACAGCACCAGTTTAAACATAAACTTTTTGCTACCACCTCGAATGCCCAATGTTTTAGCAAATAAAAATAAAAAATGCCAGGAAGCATCGCTGTTCTGACACGCCCCTTTTATACACTGTAATATTTTGTTTGAGTTTGTCTGATTTCAAACTTATTCTGCCAATTTACAGTTACAGCATTTGTCAGACGCCTTTATCCAGATATACTTACATTTATCTCATTTATAAAAAGGAGCAGGTGATGGTTAAGGGCCTTGCTCAAGGGCCCATCAGTGGCAGCTTGGTGGTGCTGGGTTTTGAACTCACAACTCTTCTAATCAGAAGTCTTACGTCTCCACCTCCCCATGTTTCCTGGAGACCCGCTTTTCCTACAGAATATACAGTCCATCACCTGAGCTTTTTTCACCGCTTAGAAGATTTATAGAAGAAGATTCCGAGATGTACAAGCGTTTCCAGAGATGCTTTGGTAACAGTTCCACTACGTGTTTAAATAGGACCTGGTAGACTTTCTGTAGAAGGTGTAGATATTTCTGCTTCTACAGTACCAGTGGATGTGTGTGTGTGTGTGTGTGTGTGTGTGTGTGTGTGTGTGTGTGTGTCGATCTTAACTCAAAAAAAGAGAAAGTGTTTGTTTGTTTTTTCACAAAATTGATTTGATTATGATCCGATTAAAAACCTCTACACAAGTCTCTCTGTAATCCGACTTCTTTTTCTGCAAGAAAGTTTCCACAGCGACAAGGCAGTTAACAGGTATCAAGCATTGCTAAGTTAGAAAAAGAAATCTCGCAGATATGATAATACGTGAGATCAGCAAGGCAGTGTTGAGAAACACCAGGTTCTATAACTCCAGCCTGGATTCCTGTTTTCCATTCAGAGCTTAAACCCCTGGCATTGTGTCCACAAACCAGATTATTGCCGTCTCAGATTCCCCGTGATGATCTCAAGCCAATCAAACTAAGCTCCGCCCACATCACTCAGGCACAGGTCATGACTCGGTTATATGTAATGGAGATGATGGAGAAAGATTGATGTGGGATTAGTTGCTGAAGCACATGGAGAAGTGGAGAAATGGACAGATCGGTTTATTTGTGCTAAAGTAACTCGGGTGCCATCTCTCCATTCGGTGTGTCTATTTGTTTTAGTGCAAATGTTTGGAGAGAAGATCCTCAAGTATGATCCCACACACACACACACACACACACACACACACACTGTATTCCAACAAAAAAAAAGTGTCTGTGTTTCTGTGAAGTGCTCTTAAAGCTGCGCTCGGTGATGTTTGGTTTGTCTCCTCACACTGTAAACACATGATATGAACCATCGATATCGACCAATCAGGACCAGGAGGTGTGTCTCTCCCTTACTCCCTGCCTGTCAGGAATTCAGGAAGCTCCGCCTCTCGTTTTCTAATGTAGTCTACATTTTTTAAGTGTCTTTTCAGGGGGCTTCGGCGTGATCACAAATCGCACCTTTGAGAGCTTTTTCAGTGCTTCAGGGTAAAAAAAAAAAAAGAAAGTCCATTATGTCCATTTTACAGCATTTAGTTTCAGGTGGTTTATTTTTCTGTCTGTCATCCTGAAGGAATCTTAGGTCAAAATTTCCCTTAGAAACATCAAAGGAGGTTCATCCATGACTGAAGAAACAACGAGAACCACTTGAAACGTAGAAACACAGGAATGTATCTGTATCTGAAGTCCTTCAAAGAAAAAATCCAAATATGGACAGAACAGATATCATCTCGACTCGTGAAAACAAACTTGCGACTGTCTCTCGCAACTGATCTCTCGACTGTTAGTCACAATTTCATGAGGTTATGCCCCTCTAAAAGGAGGAGACTATAATATATATGTGTGTGTGTGTGTGTGTGTGTGTGTGTGTGTGTGTGTGTGTGTCTTTTGTTTTTCTTTCCCACTAAAAATAAGGGGAAGTGAGGGCATAGACGACCGACCCCACATGATTCCACATGACCCTGAAAGTTCCCCTCAATGACTCTCTTTAGCTACTCACAAAAAGAAAGAGACGTCTTTTGGGAGAGGAAGACAGAATGAGGGACGGGGACGCCGAGGTCGGTGATCAGTTGTGTGTGAGACACTGGAAGCGGTTTTTGAAGTACAACAGGCCGTTTTTTGTTCGCGTGGCGTCTGAGGAAGCCAGAGGGTAACGGAACTTCGCGTAGGCTTTGTCGCTCTCTGATTGGCCCCACGGGAGCTTGATCTTGGTGGCATGGTTGACGATGACATCATCGCATGAGCCGACGTGGAGTGACCCCAGGCCGTCGATGAAAAACTCTGAGAACATAAAGCAGACGATTCAACATCCGGAAGGAGTAAGAGCTTTCAGATTAGATAACACTAGTCTATGGAACACTTTAATCATGTTAATGTTTGGATATTTACCTTTAAATACGTCTAAACCTTAAAAAAAAATGAAATATGTCTGAACTCTAAAAAAAATCTCAACCAATGATTATTTACAAAAGATATGATGATATGACTACCATTAGCTATGTTAGCTAGTATATTAACTACAACCCTAATTCCAAAAAGATTGTGAAAAAAATAACAGAATGCAAATGAATATTTTATCAACAATAAAAAAATGTGATGGCTGCAACACATCTCAAAAAGGTTGGTACAGGGCCATGTTTCCCACTGTGTAGCATCGAGTCTTCTGGCCATATACATCTGGTAACTTAGAAATATTTCTAAGTTAAGAAACATGTTGTCTATATCCGATGCAGAGAAGCTCGTCCATGCGTTCATGACCTCCAGAATAGACTACTGTAATGCGTTACTAGGTGGATGTCCTGCGTCATTAATAAACAAGCTTCAGTTAGTCCAGAATGCAGCAGCCAGAGTTCTTACAAGGTCGAGAAAATATTATCACATAACCCCGATCTTATCGTCCCTACACTGGCTTCCTGTTAAGTTTCGAATAGACTACAAACTACTGCTACTCACTTATAAAGCACTAAATGGTTTATCTCCATGTATCTCTCCAGTCTTCTAACACGCTACAATCCATCACGCTCCCTGAGATCTCAAAACTCTGGGCTTCTAGTAGTTCCTAGAATAGCAAAGTCCACTAAAGGTGGTAGAGCATTTTCACATTTAGCTCCTAAACTCTGGAATAGTCTTCCTGACAGTGTTCGGGGCTCAGACACACTCTCCCAGTTTAAGTGTAGATTAAAAACATATCTTTTTAGCAAAGCCTACACATAACACACATCACATCATAACCTTGTGCTCCAGAACATCTGATCACATGCACATTATCAACTTGTGCTGTTAATATCATGAACAGCAGCTACGCTAATTCCTCTCCACTGCTTCTCTTTCTCTCCCCATCCCGAGACACCCTGAGGTTTGGCCAGCTCCAGTCACGCCCCACCTCATGATGATTACGGACCTTGAAGAAGTAGATGCCGAACTCACAAACATCCTGAACCATCTAGAGACGTACCAGTGCCAATTGGATCCCGCTACATGTGTGGAGTTTTGACATTGGACCTCCTGGAGTGTTTAAAGGCTCTGGCATGGAGAAGCTGATGCTGGATCTGTGGTAATCACAAATGTTGAGCTCATAAAACTCGGAGCTACTAACCATATAGACTGTTTAAGACTGCAGAAAGAACATCACTTATAATCTTATACTCCAGTAATCATGTTAGTTCTCACTCTCCAGTGTTCTGTATTGTTGAAAGATTTATGATCAAACTCTTGATGTCACCCAGATGAGGATGGGTTCCCTTTGAGTCTGGTTCCTCTCAAGGTTTCTTCCTCATAACATCTAAGGGAGTTTTTCCTTGCCACAGTCGCCACGGCTGCTCATCAGGGACAAATTCACACCATTCACCTTCACTGTTGATTTCTGTAAAGCTGCTTTGAGACAATGTCTGTTGTGAAAAGTGCTATACAAATAAACTTGACTTGACTTGACTTGACGTGACTGAGGAGACCAGATGCTGAAGTTTTAGGAGAGGAATATTGTCCCATATGTGTCTGATACAGGATTCTAGCTGCTCAACAGTTCCGGGTTTTATTTGTTGTATCTTTAATTTCATGATGCACGTAATGTTTTCAAAAGGAGAAACGTCTAGACTGCAGACAGACCAGTTCAGCACTCTGACTCTTCTACTATGAAGTCATGCATTTGTAATAGGTTGCAGTTAGCAGTTTCTTGCTCAAATTGTAATTTCATTACAAAATCATGACTGTTTTAAATGCAGTGGCCCCTGAGGGCCAAAAGATCAGGGCCTTCCAATATTGATTTTCACCCTTGTGCCTTGTGCACAGAGATTTCTCTTCTTTGAAACATATGATATTATGTTCTGAAAATGATGAGATATTCAACTGGTTTGCAGTTTGATGTTGAGAAATATTATTGTTTCACAGTTTGTAGTCAAAGTTCTTGACAGATTAGTGAAGCTCCGCCCATTTTTATGTCTGAGAGACTCTGCCTCTCTAAAATACACTGTTTATACCCAATCATCTCACTGACCTGCTGTCAATTAAACTCATCAAATATGTATTGCTTCTCAAACTGTTTCATTTTAATAGCATAACTCAAAATGACCAGATTTTTCATTAAAATGATACATTTCCTCAGTTTACATATTTGAAATATTTTCTAGGTTCTATTGTGAATAAAATATACAGTGGCCCATGACATTTCACACAGTGTCCCAACTTTTGTTTTAATTGGGGTTGTAGTACTTATGACTGTGATTTCAGCTGTTAGCAAAGCTTTAAAGATTATAGATTATTAGAGGTTATATGAAGCTCCACCACAAATCAGTGTGTGTGTGTGTGTGTGTGTGTGTGTGTGTATAAACACACTCACCAAGGTGGGCAACACGAGTTAGCCGAGGGTCGAACCCCACCTGCCGCACCTTATCTGTCCGAGCCAGGAAGAAGTTGATGACTCCGTCGGTGACCACGCAGTTTGGAAAGCCCTGGATGATGTGATGGAAACCACGTCTCATGTGGAGACAGTCTCCGTCCTCCTCTCCAGCTTCAATAGAGATGGTCTGCCTGTAGGTGGAAGTGTAGCCTGTGGCTTCCCGTACAGCACCGCCCACCTACACAAACACACACACAAGCGTTTGTAAAAATGGATACGGTGTGGCTGAGACAGACTTTAGGAGCAAGTTTGGACCTGAATTATAGACCTGTTGCTATGACAACTCCAGGATGAGAACATTAAAACCCAAATCATTTCAGAGAATCAACAATAAAATCCAGCTGAATGAGTAATTGACTGAGCCCTCGTGAGCACTGTTAATACCTACCTGGGAGACAAGCCAGTGATAAAACCAGAGGCAGAGACGAGGCTGAATGAGCAGAATGTTGATATTAATTACAGCTCAAATCTAGCCTGAAAGTTCTGGAGTTGCTCAGTGACTTCATGGTTCTTTAGGCTGTTCATGTGGAACCATCCTCACACAGAGTGTCTCAGATTTAAGAGAACTACATCCAGATGAACTGGAGCACTGAATATACTAAACTGAGTTCCTGTTTGGTCTAAAATATTTATTAAC
This sequence comes from Silurus meridionalis, assembly GCF_014805685.1. NCBI lineage: Eukaryota > Metazoa > Chordata > Actinopteri > Siluriformes > Siluridae > Silurus > Silurus meridionalis. Next base: position 34,706,693 of record NC_060884.1, on the reverse strand, counting down.
AGGATGCTGAAGTTAGCATCCTGTCAGGAGGTTTACTGGAGATACCAGATTAAATGTGTGTGTGTGTGTGTGTGTGTGCAGTAGAACGAGCATGTGGATGTTAAAAGTCTCCTTTGTCCAAAAGGTCACATAACAGGCTTCATGATCCCACACAAAAATGTCCAGTTCTGTCCTCAGTCTCACTCACACTCTGTTTCTCTTTTCCTTTCTCTTGTTGTCATGAAGTGTGTGAGCTAACAGAGGCTGGTGTACATCACCAAAACATTCATAATAAACAGTTTCATTTCTGGCTCTGGGACACCATACAGTTCCTGTGAAAAGTGTGGAAACGCCGAGAGTTTTATGGTGTTTGAGAAACATGGGCATGCTCATTTTATTTCTTTGCAACAAACTCAGTTATGTAACAGCAAATTTCCTCTGACCAAACAAATCTATAAATATCCAGATGTTCCACTTTATTCTCAGTGACAAATCCTCCATTAGCAACAAGAACAGTTTTACACTCCCAGCATCCGGACACTTCGTTTCTCCACACATTCAGCTGAAATATTTTGCCGTGTCTCTTGTAAAACTCTTCAAAGATGTTCTTCACTAGATGGAGATTTGTTGTTCATCTCAGAGCAGTTCAGGAGGATTGAGGTGCGGTGACTGGGCAGGTGGTTCCAGGATAGATATCACTCCAGACGTCTGTTTGTTCTCTAAATAACACAGAACTCAGACGTGCTCTTCGACCAGACGGAACTGCATGGTGTTGAAGTGTGGAATGGGAGCCATGTTGGTTCACTTTCACTTTCCGGAACCTTCCCTGCTCCAAAACAACCCCAAACCATTAAACTTTCACCTGCATATGTGAGTGTGGGGGTGAGGGACTCTGATCATATCTTCTCTCCTGTTCTCCATCTTACACAAGATCTTCTGGTAGAGACACAAATTTCCCACACAACTTTCTTCCACTCATCTCACATAACTGTGTGTTTTTGCCTTTTACTATATAAACTAAATATTATGTTGTGGAGACAAGGTGAGGGAGGTGAGATTGAGATGGTTCAGAGGAGGGACATGGGGTATATCAGTAGAGGAATGCTGAGGATGGAGCCACCAGGAAGGAGGAAAAGAGGAAGACCATGGAGGAGGTTTATGGATGTGGTGAGGGAAGACATGCAGGTAGTTGGTGAGAAAGAGGCTGATGTAGAGGACAGGGGGGTATGGAGACGGATGATCTGCTGTGGAGACCCCTAATGGGAGCAGCCGAAAGAAGAAGAAGAGAAGACTATAGGAACTAAATAAAAATGCATGTGTCTCCAACACAATCAAAGACCAGGTGTTACCAGACTTTCCACAAGAAACTGTATACCTTTAAAGTGTTATTTATGTACTGTTGTTCTTCTTGTTTCTAGCATGTCTATAGCAGCCACCCTGATTATGGAGGGTCTAAGAAGCTCAGATGAAGTGCTGCCAGCTCTCAATCGCCACCATCAGCATTACTAGAATCTGGTGAGAATCATTATGTGCTACCCGTGGATTGGTCTTAGCTCCTCGTTGACCACACCCTCTTCCCAAACATCTACAGCTACATCACTTATTCTATTACTGATAGAAATAAATACATAAATAATTAAAATAAATAAATGTGTGTGTGTGTGTGTGTGTGTGTGAGAGACGTGATATTGATGTGTGCTTGATGTGATTTGTATCTTACCAGCATTTGTTCATTCAGAGCG
>NC_060884.1:34679972-34699972 GCF_014805685.1 Silurus meridionalis | reverse complement strand
TATTTGCACCTCATTTGGAAGCCCTGGTACTCTTTGGCACGCCGTCTCTTCATTTCATCGAGCTGAGATGGCTGGAAGGCCGTGTGAAGCGGGTGGGCAGATACTCGTGGGAACAGCAGCTTGGCGAAAGGTAAGTTCACACCAGGCCTCTCACCTTCGCACACACAGCTGTTACGAGCCAGAAGCCTGCAGGAAAAGGTACAACGATGAAGATGTTCTTACGATTTTAACAGACAGCACATTCATATCTGAGGTTTGCTCCCAGAAAGTTTCTCGAAAGCTGAGTTGATCTTCTGGGATGTATTTTAGCCTGTATCTTTCTTCTTCTTTTGGCTTCTCCCATTAGGGGGCGCCACAGCAGATCATCTCTGATTCCTGATCCACATGTTTGATTTGGCACATGTTTTACGCTGGATGTCCTTCCTAACGCAACCCTCCCCATTTATCCAGGCTTGGGACCGGCACTAAGAGTGCACTCGCTTGTGCAACCCTAATGGCTGGGTGGTATTTTAGCCTGTATAAACCCTTTAAATACATCAATTAAAAATTGTTCACACCATTTCTGGATCTGTCTGGAGAAATTTTGCTCTTTCTTTAAAACACAGAAAAAAATCAGGGATCGAAAATGTGGACTAAAGAAGGTTTTTTTTGTTTGTTTGTTATTAAATGTACTATGACGTGGCAGAAAAGCACAAGACCATTTAAAAAAATGAGAAATAGAAAGACGATATGCGAGCGAGAACTGAGTTGAGATCAATCTAATTGGCGCAGAAAGGCTTGGTTACAGAGCAGAGTGTAGAAAGCAATTGATCCATCGCATTGTGTCGGTTTGATGTGTGTATCCGGATACCGACCCTGCGATGTTTTCCTTTACACGGTACGGGATGGAGATGGCGCTCGGGTCAGGATCGGGAAGCCTCTCCTCCAGCAGCCGCTCGACTCCAGAGCCGGGTCTCTGTCGTACATCTATGGTGCTGTAGGCTCGAGTGGGCCATGAGTGCAGCACAGCCATCAGCAGCACCACTGACGCTACCAGCGCTAACAACACCGTCTTCAGCATAGAATGCATTCTACAGTCTGATACACACACAAACACACACACACACACATAGTTACACTCATCTTGCTTTTCTGGTCCTGGTCATCAAAGTAAAAGAGGTGGAGCTTTCCGATTAACAGAAGAGATTTGCTAAAAATAAATTTCAATATCAATACACATGTCAGACATATTTGACAGTGCTCCAGTGCACAAAGCCAGCTCCATGAAGATCTGGGTTGTAGTGGAAGAGCTTCTGCTTTAGAGCTCCAACTCTACTGAAGACGTTTATGATGAATGTGAACGTTGACTACACCCCAGTTTGTGCAATTGAATCGATTATTAAATTAAATTTAATAATAATTATTAATTTATTAATTTACATACATAATTATTATAATAAATGTATAATTTTTTTATTGCATTCATTTGATTTATTTTATTTCATTTTTATATATACATTTTGTTTTATATTAATTTAAAAAAGCAGCCATTTTATTTAAAATTGTTAAAATAATTTCTATTGATGTTAATAAATATTAATAATAATAAAAATCTGCATTGATAAAACAATTATTAACATGCAAATGCACAATTATGCATTTTTTAGTTCTTAATTTCTTAAACTGTACCGGAATTGAACCAAACCGTGACTCGAAAACCGAGGTACATACCGAACTGTGAATTTTGTGTACTGTTACAAACCCTTATATATATATATATATATATATATATATATATATATATATATATATATATATATATATATATATATATATATAAATATATAAAAATACTAATAATGAGACTGAACCTGATCGCCGTTTGGTCCATGAGGACATTAGACATTAGCTGTAATTCCACCTGAGGGATTATTTACAGGTGTTTTGCAGTCAGGTGAAGTGGAAAATCACGTCCTCAGGGATCGCAGACGAGCAACAGGGTACAGTGGGCTCAGGAGTACGGTGATGAAAACAACCACAGGCCACTAATTAAATTAAATGAACGCATACACTATACATAGTCTCTTATAACGCAAAGTAAATACATTTAAATGTAAAACTAATTTATAATAAATATATTAAGTGAATATAAAATATACTTAATTTGATTTTTATTAAAATGCACATCATAATTTCAGAAGAAATTAAATCGAGACAAAAACTACATTTTAAATTGAAAATGTAAAAATGAAGGAAACAAACTCACTGTATGCTGTTATTGTGAGACGTAAAGCAGGAGGCCATCGCTTCTCCTGAAGATCCACTTTGGTAATTTACAGACTTCAGAGCAGAGAGGAGGACTCGGAACATCTGCTGGCAAAAGACACAATTCCATCCCATTTTATTTTACTCATATTGCACTTTTAACAAGAAATATCAACACTTAGCTTTACAAAAATAAATCATTTCAGAATGTTTATCCCTAATGAGGGTGCCAGAGGTGATGGAACAATATGATGAAAAAACCTTGAGGGAACCGTATCCTCATCTGGACACCAGACATTGCAATTTTACTGCATTCTCTTCTATGACTGTGTACTATAGTCATAAACGTGCTAACTCTGTTACCAGGAGCTCCACTACAGTTTCATGATGAAGTCTATTGTGTTGTGTTGAAGCCTCAAGTCCAAATCAGTGCAAAGCCATCGTCATGGTTACTAATCTCAGGTATCATCAGGCTGGATCATCCAGTGATGAAAACTCAGAAGACAGAAAAACAGACAAATTTTAAACTTCCACACCAAAAGCATTCACTGTTCCAACTAAAACCAAACATTCCTACTGCAAACCTCTTGCTAATCTAAATCTGTTGAACTTTGTAGCATAAGTAAGATGGTATGTTTCTCAAAATACAGTGTGGAGCAGTGAGGAGCATAAAGAAATATGTACCTGATCTCAAATTAAGGAAGAAATGTGTGTTTTTCTGGTCTGGGATGGGTCACATGACCTCATCAAGTCCAGTCAAGAGGCTTTTATTGTCATTTCTATTATACACAGTGGTACACAGTACACAGTAGAAACGAGACAACGTTCCTCCGGAGCCCTGGTGCTACACTAAACAACAACAAACAAAACAACATAGAGCTACAACACAAGCTACATAAAGTGCATCGAGTGCAACCTGGTGCAAACAGTGCAGACAGACAGTGCAGACAGACGACACAAGACAAGACACAAAACCCAATATAGCGCCGACCAGTAAACCTACTGTATACTAGATTATACAGTACTGTACAAGAAGACTGTAGAAACTATACAAACGAAAAACTATATCCCAGAAGTGAGTATATACAGAACAATGTAGTGCAAGAATGCAGCAGCAGTCGAAGGTGCAAAAAAAAACAGCATGTAAACAGTATAATACAGTGATAAATGATAAATGTGAAAGAAACAACATGTAAACAGTTTAATACAGTGATAAATGATAAATGTGCAACAAAACAGCAGTTAAGAGTGTGGTACAGTCGCGAATAATAAATAATAAATAAATGAATGGTGGTGGAATGGATTGAGATGAGTGATGAGTGTGTTTTAAATGTTAAGTCCAGAAAAAAAAAAAAAAATGTTTACAGTTCGGTAACACACATTTGAGTAAGTGTGTGTGTGTGAGTTCTGTTTAATTTCTGTGTGTTGAGAAGCCTGATGGCTTGTGGAAAGAAACTGTTGCACAGTCTTGTTGTTGCGGCCCGAATGCTTCGGAACCGTTTTCCTGATGGCAGGAGGGTAAAAAGTGTGTGTGAGGGGTGTGTGTGATCGTCCACAATGCTGTGTGCTTTGCGGATGCAGCGTGTAATGTAAATGTCCATGATAGAGGGGAGAGAGACTCCGATGATCTTCTCAGCTGTCTCACTATCCTCTGTAGGGTCTTGCGATCCAAAACGGTGCAGTTCCCAAACCAGGCAGTGATGCAGCTGCTCAAGATGCTCTCAATGGTCCCTCTGTAGAACCCTGGGGGAGGGAGGTGGGTTTTCCTCAGCCTTCTCAGGAAGTAGAGACGCTGCTGGGCTTTCTTTGTGATGGAGCTGGTGTTGAGTGACCAGGTGAGGTTGTCTGCCAGATGAACACCAAGGAATTTGGTGCTCTTGACGATCTCCACTGAGGATCCATCAATAATCAGTGGAGATTGGTCGCTCTGTGCTCTCCTGAAGTCCACAACCATCTCTTTGGTTTTGTCAACGTTCAGAGACAGGTTGTTTGCTCCACACCAGGCAGTTAACCGTTGCACCTCCTCTCTATATGCTGACTCGTCGTTCTTGCTGATTAGACCCACCACGGTCGTGTCATCAGCAAACTTGATGATGTGGTTCGAGCTGTGCATTGCTACACAGTCGTGAGTCAGCAAAGTGAACAGCAGTGGGCTGAGCACACAGCCCTGGGGGGCCCCAGTGCTCAGTGTGGTGGTGCTGGAGATGCTGTTCCCGATCCTGACTGACTGAGGTCTCCCAGTCAGGAAGTCCAGGATCCAGTTACAGAGGGAGGTGTTCAAGCCCAGAAGGTTCAACTTCTCGATCAGGTGCTGAGGAATGATGGTGTTGAATGCTGAGCTGAAGTCAATGAACAGCATTCGTACATATGAGTCCTTGTTATCCAGGTGGGTGAGGGCCAGATGGAGGGTTGTGGAGATAGCATCGTCCGTGGAACGGTTTGGACGATACGCAAACTGGTCCAGGAAGGGTGGAAGCTGTTTCTTAATGTGCCTCATGACGAGCCTCTCGAAGCACTTCATCCCGATGGATGTGAGCGCGACGGGATGATAGTCATTGAGGCAGGAGACTGTAGACTTCTTCGGCACGGGAACAATGGTCGTTGTCTTGAGGCACGTGGGAACAACGTTGCTGCTCAGGGAGATGTTGAAGATGTCAGTGAAGACCCCCGCTAGCTGTTCTGCACATTCCCTGAGCACTCTGCCAGGAATGTTGTCAGGTCCAGCAGACTTCTGTGGGTTAACTCTGTATAGAGTTTTCCTCACTTCAGCTGTGGTTAGACAGAGCACCTGGTCAGTGGAAGGAGGGGTGGTCTTCCTCGCCTTCACGTTGTTCTGTACCTCAAACCGGGCGTAGAAGTCGTTCAGCACATTCGGGAGGGAGGGGTCACGGTCACAAGCAGGTGATGTGGTCTTGTAATTCGTGATCGCCTGGATGCCCTGCCACATGCGCCGGGTGTCTCCGCTGTCCTGGAAGTGGTTGTGGATTTTCTTTGCGTGTGCGCGCTTCGCCTCTCTGATGGCATGGGACAGTTTGGCCCTTGCTGTTTTTAAGGCCGCCTTGTCCCCTGATCTGAAGGCAGAGTCTCTTTGTTTCAGCAGCGCACGCACATTTGCAGTCATCCACGGTTTCTGGTTGGAGCGTGTAATGATGGTCTTGGAGATGGTCACATCATCAACGCACTTGCTGATGTAGCTGGTCACTGATGATGTGTACTCCTCCAAGTTGATGGAATCGCCATTGGTTGCAGCCTCTCTAAACATGTCCCAGTCAGTGCACTCAAAACAGTCCTGAAGAGCAGAAGTAGCTCCATCTGGCCAGGTTTTCACCTGTTTCAGAACCGGTTTAGAGCATCTGACAAGCGGTCTGTATGCTGGAATTAACATAACAGAGCAGTGGTCTGAGTATCCAAGATGGGGGCGGGACTCCGCACGATACGCGCCGGGGATGTTTGTGTAAACAAGATCCAGCGTGTTCGCTCCTCTCGTTGCATAGTCCACATGCTGATGGAGTTTAGGAAGCACAGTCCTGAGATTCACATGGTTGAAATCTCCGGCGATAATAAACAATCCGTCGGGGTGAGCATTCTGCAGGTCGCTAATAGCGCCGTAGAGTTCACACAGTGCCTCCTTAGCATTAGCGCTGGGGGGGAATGTACACGCCGACAATGTAAACAGTGGTAAATTCCCGAGGTAAATAAAAAGGTCTGCATCTAACAGTCACAAACTCCACTAGCGATGAGCAGTAGCATGAAACGAGCACAGAGTTCTTACACCATTCCACACATGCCACCACCGCGAGTCTTACCGCACAGAGCTGCGTTTCTGTCGGCTCGAAACACGGTTAGCCCGTCTAGCTGGATGGCGGCTTCCGGAACTCTGTCGCTGAGCCACTTCTCCGTGAAAACAAAGACGCAACAGTCTCTAAACTCTCACGGACACCCGCCCACTTGCCGCGCTTCCACTTCCTCGAACAGCGCTTTCGACGTCTCCTCTCCCGGCTACCGGCATCAGGTAACACTGAGGACTGGGGGCCTGGTCTTTGTGGCCGAGGTCGCAGCAAGCCGAGGTCGCGAAGGTTGTCGATAAGATCATCATGCAGATTGTTGGTTGCATGATGACTGTACCGTAGCAGTGTCTGGTGGTCGTACACATGAACACAGCTGACTCTGGTGTCCATGTATTGTGAAGGGTCGTGCTAAATATGGAGAAAGCACCATTTTTGAATCCGGAGAGGCCGCTGCGAGCTACTGCCACGCCGCCATCTTGGATCAAGATGGCTCATCATCATCATTTCCAGATTTCTTTCTCTTATACCTAGATGACCTTGGTGAATTTTGTGGTCACAAGACTATATTAACAATCTCCAATTTGTAGTATAATGTAGTGTAGTGTAGCATAATCTAGATCCGGCAAACAGAGCAACATAGGCAGAGCAGAAACAAATACCAAAAAACATTCCAGAGTCCAAACCGGGTAACTAGGGAGGCAGAGCAGACCAGGGGGAAGGAACAGGAGCCGAAGCAGGAGCAGGAACAGGAACAGAATTCAGAGCAGGAGGGTGGCAAATATAATCTCAGGGGGTTCGGGAGCTGGTAAAATATTCTAGCCTCGAGCTAAAATCTTGTGTGTCCTTAAATAATGGCAAGTTGGCAGCCAACCCGGAAGTGTGTGCCGCGGAACCGGAAGTGCACACCGCGAAACCAGAAGTGCGTGCCGTGTGCCCGGAAGATCCTGGCAAGGCCTCACAACACTGGAACACTGGCCTCACAATACTGGAAAGTCAAGTGCCAGCGGCGGACATAGCGGGCTGCAGGCAAACTGCCACCGGGAAGAACGCTTTGGAGCTCAGGAAAGGCCAAACGAGGCATGTAGCGAGCCTCCAGGTTGCTGCCCCAAGCACTTTCAGGCTGACGTGATGAGGCGAAGTGACGCAGAGGTCTGAGGCAGAGCAACACCCTTTGCGGAGGTCTGAGGCGGAGCAACGCCCTCTGCGGAGGTCTGAGGCAAAGCGACGCCCTCTGCAGAGGTCTGGACCACGTTGTCAGCAAAATCCAGAAGCCAGGCAAACACCTTGGAGAAACCCGGGGGTGCAGCAACGTAGTCAGCAAGGATTGGGCGCTCGGCGGGACTCTGGAGTGGAACTGTGCCCTCGGTGGGACTCTGGAGCGGAGAGGCACTCTTGGCGGTCTTTGGAGCGGAGAGGCACCCTTGGCGGGACTCTGGAGCGGAGAGACGCACTTGGCAGGACTCTGGACAAGCTTGGGGGCATGCTCAGCAAGGCACACAGGCATAGAGGTGATCTTGGCAGGTCGGAAGAGCAGGGTGACATCCCCAGTCAGGCAGGAAAGCTGAGGTTGGGCAGCCCCCTCAGCGGAGCTCAGGGGCCGGAGGGACAGCCGTTTAAGGAGGTGATTTAAAAACATCTGGTTTGCCATTGATTGTTCATGACGCACCCGAAAATACTCAGTTCTCTGCTGGGGGCTAAACTTCAAAATATCGACCTTTTCGGTTGGGTCCCTGAATTGCCAGTCTGCAGTGGAGCAAGCCCAACGCTTTAATACATCTGCTGGGTCCATCTTTCACCCAGATTATTCTGAGGGAGGTGTGATTGAGATGGTTTGGACATGTTGAGAAGAGGGACATGGGGTATATCAATAGGAGAATGCTGAGGATGGAGGAAAATAGGAAGGCCAAGGAGGAGGATTATGGATGTGGTGAGGAAAGACATGCAGGTAGTTGGGTTGAAAGAGGACAGGCGGTATGGAGAAACTGTGGTGACCCCTAATGGAAGAAGCCGAAAGAAGAAAAAAAGTAGTGTAGTTTAGATTAGCATAATGTAGTGTAGTAAAATATAAGGTAGTGTAGAATAATGTAGTGTAGTATAGTTTAGTGTATTGTAGTATTGTGTAGTATAATGTAGTGCAGTATAATGTAATGTAGTATAGAATAGGGTATAGTAGTATAGTGTAGTGTACTATAGTTTAATGTAGTATAGTGTAGTGTAATACAGTTTAGTGAAGTATATTGTAGTACAGTGTCGCAAAGTATAGTGTAGTGTAGTATGGTATAGTATATAGTATTGTAGAATAATGTAGTGTAGTATAGTTTAGTGTAGTATAGTGTAGTATAATGTAGTGTAGTATAAAGTGGTATAGTGTAGTATAGTATAGGGTAGTGTAGTGAAGTGTAGGGTAGTGTAGTGTAATGCAGTCAAATGTAATGTTGTTCAGTGTAGTATAGTAAAGTATAATGTAGTGTAGTATATTTTAGGGTAGTGTAGAACAATGTAGTGTAGTATAGTTTAGTTTATTGTAGTAGAGGGTAGAGTAGTATAGTGCTACGCTACACTACAGTATACTATACTAAACTATACTACACTATACTTCACTACACAATACTATACTACACTATACTTCACTACACTATATTGTAGTATAGTATTGTGTAGTGAAGTATAGTGTAGTATAGTATAGATAAAACTGACTTTTAAGATTGATGAGAATCAGATGAATGGTGTTTAGGAGACAATATAAATCTGGTGTTTGTCCCTCATCTGAATTGCGGAAGCTCTGTAAAGCTCGCAGTGAGGTGCACCTCAGCAGCATCTAATTGGGTTCATGGTTTTCTGCTCAGCACTCAGATCCTGCTCATAAATAATAAAGTTTTATCAGTAATATGATCTGCATTAATGTGCTGTTGAAGATACCTGACTGTCTCCAGATCAGTGAGCATGTGCCAGTGAAATGAGTTAAAAGCCACGAGGAGAAACATCAACAATCATTGAGGAATCTGTAAAAAGCGGAAGCTCACGGTAAGGTGGTAGAAGGAGAAGAGTCTAATGTAGAGGAAGTCATTAGGGCAGATGTTACCATTATCTCAGGAGTTAGCATAAATGTTTTGAGAACAGAATGGAGAGATACCTCTTGTAAACATTCCGATATTAATTCATAAAACCAGCATTACGCATTATACTGCACCACTGTCCAGCATCTACTCTCCAGGATGTCAGCTTTAGACAGGTGTGTGAGACCCATCAACATTAGCACGTCTCCACTGAGCACTATGGTTGATCTTAGTAATATTCTTCTCATGTTCCTCAGTACAGAACACATTTTGCATAGGTGCTTATGGTAATAAGAGTTACATACACCACAATCGATCCAAAATCAATCTAATAACACACATCTGGAGACTGTCTGGTCTTTCTGCATTCGTGTCTCCATCTCCTGAAGCTTCAATGAGTATGTTGTCATCTTCCATTATGAGGAACTCATCACTGTAGAAGTTTTAACACCAGGTTCCAGGTAGAAAAAGAACCTGAACCATCTCCTCAAAGGTTCTTAGTAGAACTCATCATCATGAACCAAAACTTTAACCTGTTCAGACTGATAAGAACCTGTAACTTTAAAGAAAACCATCTGAAGGTCCCAGAGGAACCTTTACATGCATAAATCCAGAATCTCTTCAATCAGCTCTGCAGAGGAACATTACAGCTTCTACAGGATCTACAGATGCCTGTGAGGCCAAAATATATCACACGTGTACAACACAGCAGATATCACACCAGCTTTTACTCAGCATGGAAAAAGGCGTGGCCTTATTGAGCATCAAATGCTGATTGGACAAAATATTATCCAGTGACTATCGAGAGGAAAAGTGTAGCACGTTTACAGTCTTATTGCTCTTATACGTCTGTTGTGCTGCCATATTTACTACATGTGTCTGGATTCCAAATTTGGTGCCATGATTCCAAAATTCCAAAGACAACGTTAAAAATAATAAAGAAAAAGATAAAGTTTGCAAATAAAAACAGAAATCACAGGTGCCAGATAAAAATTATATTTTACCCCATTTTACCCCATGATGAGGGATTTTTTTTTTTTTCATTATTCCCAAAAGTGGCTCAGTGTGTTACTGTAACAAATTACTAAAACTCCTGGGTGATTTCGTCAGTGTGTCTATGTGAGTTATTTATAATAAAATAGTCTTAATCATCTTAAACTTACTGAAGTTAGCATTTTAAAGTCACGAGAAAAACATTATTAAAGCAAATCTTTATTTTACAGTGTAGCAGATGTCATGGAGAAGGATGAAGAAGAAGCTGGATCAGATCACCTTTCACACCTTCTTCCTTTTTTTCTTTTTTTTTGTTGACCTTATTTAAAGTTTACCGTAATTTCTGGACTATAAAGCGCACCCTTATATAAGCCTGAATTTTACGAAGATTTTTATTTTGAACATAAATAAGCCGCACCTGTGTATAAGCCGCTGAAACTAAATGAACTTTACACAGGCTTTAACGAAAGACAGTGTCTGTTACACGGTGTAATGGGTGAAATATGTTGTGGCTCCTTTAAGAGCATAGCGGTATTTTGGGAATAACCTGCTGCTGCATTTTTCTGGTATTACTGCATGTGTGCAAGACCGAGGAATATTCCTTATTATTTTCTGATATTTATTTCTAAGTTTCTTTGACTAACCCGTAACGCTGTTGCCAAGAATAATAAAAAGCATGAGTTTTGGAAACCTGTCTGTGCTTATATGATTTCTGTTGTAACTGGAGTTAGCGAGCTCTCCCTTCACCCAGACTCAACACGCTACAACGGCTTGTATCTAAACAGTAGCCGACCAAGAAAGTCATTGTTCACTGTCTTCCTCTTACAACTATTTCTCTCAGGAGTTTATCTTTTGGCGTCGTTGTGCGTTTAAAAATCAACACCGGTGGAAGTTTTTCTCCCGATGCCGTGCAGCTCAGAACACAGGTTGTTGTGCGTTTTTTCGTTTCGTCGCTCAGTTTTTTGGCATGAAGTTTGTGAAACCGGGAAAAACCCAGGAACAATTCATAAATTAGCCGCTTTGTTGTTTAAGCCGTGGGGTTCAAAACGTGGGAAAAAAGTAGCGGCTTCTAGTCCGGAAAATACGATACTATAAACATTAATAAAAATTCAGAATCAGAATCTGATTTATTGGTCAAGTATGTTGACACACAGAAGGAATTTGGTTCCAGCTGTTAGTGACTCTCTAAAGTACACTTTACATTCAGCTTGGACTCGACAAGACGAAACAGACCAGACAATAAAGACAGTGTGAGACGATACAGAGAGTATGAGTATTAAATAGAGATACAGGTCAGTGATGTATATAAAGTGTGAGAGTTCATGGCAGTGTAAAGAACAGTTCAATATATTTAAGTAAATATATAAAAGAAGTGAGAACAGGTTTTGTATTCATAACAATGATCATGATTTGAAAAGAAGGAGGAAGTCGCACATTTACAGTCTTGAATCTTCTGATTCTGAAATGTGATGTCCTAAACTCCACACTCCAAACACGCAGTCATGAGACCGAATCTGCAGCTCTGCTCTGCTTTCTGTTTTATTTCCCAAATTACCGTCACAAACCCGCAGTCGTGATTGTTGCTGTAGTGTTTTTGGGTGTGTTGTTGAGTCGAAACCTGAAATTTGTGAACACACACATCTCAGACTCCTGCTTTAATGTGTGCAGCTGCACGGACAGACTGGAAATGGTTTGGGGCGCGCGCGCACATGACTCGCGGACACGAGGACGCGCTTGCGCTCGGAAACAGAAAACAAATGAAACATAAATTTTTTTTTTTTCATGTTTTATTGATTGATTGATTAATTGGCTGATTGATTGGCTGTCTGTTATATTTGCATGTGCGGTGCACGCTTTGGGCGCGTGAAAGGGTTCCGGCCTAAATTTCTTCACATGACGCGCGCTCTGAACGGTGATTCCCGTTATACCCGATAACTAACACACACACACACACACACACACACACACGTGCAGCATTCGCGCATTTCACATAAATCTGTGGGGTGTGTGTGTGAGAGAGAGAGAGAGAGAGAGAGAGTACTGATGATGTTCAAACGGGGGCCGGAAATCACTGCCACCATACATCATCATCAACATCATCATTGGTGAGCCAAGAAAAAATATCAGCAGCTTACCTTTAAACGCCCTTTTCTATGGACCCCTGAGCTGATCCTACAGCAAGAACCTGCGGAGGAACCGAGCTGCACAGACCTGGCGGCATGAGGAATGGGAGGACGGATGGAGGATCAAAAAGACAGAGAGAAAGAGAGATGGAGGAGGAGATAAGTCGCCCCTCTGGCGTAGAATCATTCCTATAGAGAGAGAAAGCTGACCGCAGCACCGCGAGAGGAGCGAGGACCGCGGTTCCACATCGTGGCCGAAAGAGGGCGCGCGAACATTTTATACACATACACGTATACACGTATACATACACACACACACACACACACACACACACGAACTAGGATGCGTCTGTGCAGTGTAGCTGAGGGATATTTATAGCCCCTATTTTTCTACCCCTTACCCCAGAGCTTTACAAATAAGCTCCGCCCACCATCCGAATCCTCTGAATAAGATGTCTAGACTGGCAGAACAAGGCAATCGTAGAGGTTTTCACCTGTTCACTGATGGAGACTGTTCATAGTGTTTGTAGTCCTAAACCATTGTAGCAGACTATCTATGTTCATTACAGTCCAAAAACATCATGTTTCCTGAGTTTAATCTCCACAGGAGATCTTCCTGATCTTCAGAGCATGTTGGCCCTAATGAGCTGCAGTCCAGATGGAATTGCATTGTGTTGAAGTATGGAATGGAAACCATGTTGATTCAGGATTTTCCTTCAATTTCCAAAACAACATCAAAACCAATTAGCTTCCTTAATGACTGTGGGGTGAGGAAGTCTGATCACATCTTCTTTTCTGTTCTTCAGGTTACACAAGTTCTTCAGTTAGAGACACAAATGTCCAATTTTGACTCCACAAAATTTTCATTCACTGTGTGTGTTTGCTCTTCATCTTCTCCTTCTTCTTATTATTAGTAAGCCTCAGCAGACCCCAGAATGTTTAACCCACTCATATATATATATATTGTATATAAAAAGAGAGAGAATATTAACAACCTCAAACCCAGTGTTTTGCTCGTTACTAAAAAATAGTAACTAGTTACAGTTACTCGTTACTTCATTTAAAAAGTAACTTAGTTACTTTGTTGATTATTTACACTAAAAAGTAATGTGTTACTGTTAAAAGTTACTTTTTAGTTACTTTTTTAAAGAACGTTCTTTAATGTTCACATTAATGCCCTTTTATGCGTTATGGTCTATACAAACACAAAACTGACTAAAACACAAAGTCATTTTTAAACACTATTTTATTAAAGTCAGAGCAGCACACACTGAATATATCACAAGCATTTCTGAAATAAAGAACAAAACAAGCTGAATAATAGATTCACAATCAAAAACTAAAGTGGCTTCTGCTGTTGTGTTAAACTCTTAAACATGTTCCTTTCACAGCTGAAGTATGAAAACTATCAACAATGTAGAACAGAACACCGGGTTAGCATAGCTTCTAGCTCCTCAGGCATGGAGGTCCTGGAGGAGCTTCAACAGATTGGAGTTGCTGTTTATCGCAGTAGATACGAGCTTCGAACCAGAAAGACATTTGACTAAAAAGTTTTTGTCTTTATGCTCAACTAAAGTGAAATAATGATCATATTTCCACTTTGAGAAACTCGTCTTGCTCTCGCCTCGCCTCGCCATTACTGCTGCACAGACCTGAATAAACGGAGACACGCCCACAGTGCGTCTTCTTCCTGTTTACAGAGGGTAATCCACCAATCCTACAATGCGTCTTCTTCCTGTTTACACTGGTGTTTATCCTCCAATCCTACAGTGCATCTTTTTCGTGTTTACAGTGGTTCATCCACTAATCCTACAATGCGTCTCTGCTGTAAACAGGTCAGACTGTAGTCTACACTTCAGCCCAAATTCATTCATTTATAAAAGTAACGGGTAACGCACCGTACGCTAACGGTAACGAAGTTACTTTATTTTTAAAAGTAACGCGTTACAGTATTCGTTACTGTCAAAAGTAACGCGTTACTGCCCAACACTGCTCAAACCAATGTAAAAGTTCTGGACCAGAGGAAAGGCAAGCATCATCACTCAAAGACCTGAGCTGGTTGAAGGCAGCAGGTCAAAAAGGATTGACTTCTGAGCAGTTCCACTTCATAAGCCAGCCTTGAGAAATGTGCTGCTTAACATTCACAAGACTAAAACTGATGCTTTAACCAATCAGATTTTAAGTTGGTGACACCGGCGCCCTCTAGAAGGCATCCAATAACCTCATCATTTAATGTCCTTTGATTGTACGGTCAGAGAGCGTCACTAGTCAGAGCTCACAAACTGCATCTGTAGCAAACTGCACAAGCTCAAATCTATTCACGTGGATTTAATGGCTGTTTTTATTCCACGACAACTGACAGAGGAGAAGAAACTGATTTGGTTGCAGATGCACTTTGAAGAACATTTACAAGATGGACTTTTGAAGAAAAGCTGGACATCATGAGGAAACAGTTTAATACAGTTGTTAAGCTTTTTCATGAACTGTTTATACTTTTGCGTTTTCCTGTAGAATTTGCACAAAAACACACAATGTGCTTCATTTCAAATCCCCGTAAAAAAACAGATACGCACAGAAAAAACGTACAAACATTCAGGAAACCCCTGGGTGATGTGATGAGGTGAAGATCGATGCTTCTGATGATGTATGCAGGAGTGCAGTTGTGGCTCCAGTGAACGTCTTATGGGAGGTGAAGTGATTCAGGTAGAACATCACTGAAGATCTACCTGAAACTGATATATACATGTGACAGTAATAATATCTATATAATAATAATAATAATAATAATAATAATAATAATAATAATAATAATGTGCTAGTATTAAATAATACTTAATAATACTGTGTAGTGGGTAATAGTGTTTATTACGCATAATAAAAGCTCTTATTCGATAAATAAAATATAATATAAATGGACTGATATTATCTGTTTAATTTCTGTCACAAGATAAATCAATCTGCTTTCCGGTATCATTGGAACACAAACACATCACTGCTATCACTTTAGCGTTCCAATCAAAATCCTCGTCGTGGCCGGTAGGTCCCACCCCCTTCAAGGTCTCCTCCAATGACAACGTGGATCAGAGCTGATCGACATGCGCGACAACCAATCCCGAGGCGCTTGGTAATGATACGTTGTTCTCCGTGCCGACGGACACAGCGGCAAGTCCGAGACCCTGGAGGCGGAAACAAACCAAAACAAAAAAACAATATGGCGGCTTCCTTGGTCCGCTTTTTGAGAGGGTTGTATGTCTTATTTTTAATATGTCTGCTTTCCGCGTCAGCGTTTTTGAACCTGGAAGAGTTAAATGAAATGAAGTATGGGATTCAGATTCTCCCCGACCCCGTGATCAGGGGGCAGGTGAGGGACCGGAAATCCGGGGTGTTTAATACCTGAGCATGCTAAGATGTTTTGATGCTTAGCTAGCGGATGGATTAGCTGATTAGCATGTCTGAACTTGGATGCTAGTTTTGCTAATGTGTGAGGGGAGATGCTAAATATAAGAGCTACCAGTTTTATATGCATTCATATATTCATGTTTAATAATTTAAAGGTTTATATGTATAGTTGCTATGCTGCTGCTGAAGATGAAGATGAATCACTTCCTGTTCTGTCCTCCTCCATCAGATGGAAGATGTGATGTTGGTGTCTAATAAATATAAACAGCTGTATGAGTGCCGGTTGCCTGCGCAGGCGGTGAAGTTCCACCAGGACCCGGTTCCGGAGTCGGACCCTCAGAGTTACAGTGGCCTGGCGGTTCCTGAGCTCCTGAAGCCCATGCAGGCTGCTACCTGCCTCACCAAGGTCCTCTCCAACGCTTTACTACGCTTACACCACGTCATGTTGTTGCTCTCATGCATGTCTTTATTGGTTGTTTTTATCCATTTACGGTTTAATTTCAACAAGCTCGTTCTGCTTCTCTCGTTTCCTCAGACGAAAGACTGGTGGACGTACGAGTTCTGCTACGGGCAGCACATCAGACAGTATCACCTCGAAGGTACCGAGTGACACGTCCTCCATCCCGGCTTCTCGTTTTGTCAGAGTGTGTGTGTGTGTGTGTGTGTGTGTGTGTGTGTGTGTGTGTGTGTGTGAGTGAGTGTGTGTGTGTGTGTGAGAGAGAGAGAGTGAGAGTAATACGTTTGTCACATTTAGGTTTATCCAGAAGAACTCTCTATGCATCTCTGTATACAACCGATTCGCAGAGGCGGAGCGTTCCATGAGCACCGTTTGTGATGTCACTAAACTACTGAACCAATCACATTCACTATGCAAATAATTACAGGGTAACCACGTGTACCCACAGAACCGTACCTGCATGCCAAGCCGGTCTAACGTTAGTGCTGATACATGAAAGTCTATAGGTTATGACCATTGTGTGCCACTTTACCAGAGTGTAATGAACTAACTTTTGAAGGTGTTACTGATGTCATGAATGGGATGAGGAGAGGGGGAGGGTTCTAATTTGCATATTCATAAAAATTCATAAAAGTCTTGAATGAGATTGTAGGTTTAAAGATGTTGTATTTTTTATGTGGTGTGTCTGTGTGTGTGTGTGTGTGTGTGTGTGTGTGTGTGTGTTAGATTCAGAGATTAAAGGTGATGTGCTGTTTCTGGGTTATTTTGAGTCAGAGTTTGACTGGACCAATGAAACTGCTAAGGTAAGATGACATTCATTTACTGACCTGTCTCACTCTTTCTGTTTCACTACTGTCTCACTATGTCTCATTACTGTCTCACTCTCTGTCGGACTCACTACTGTCTCTCTCTCTCTCACTCTCTCTCTCTCTCTCTCTCTCTCTCTCTCTCTCTCTCTCTCTCTCTCTGTCTTACTACTGTCTCACTACTGTCTCTCTCACTCTCTGTCTCACTATGGTCTCTCTCTCTCTCTATCTCACTACTGTCTCTCTCTCTCTCTCTCTCTCTCTCTCTCTCTCTCTCTCTGTCTTACTACTGTCTCTCTCACTCTGTCTCACTATGGTCTCTCTCACTCTCTCTATCTCACTACTGTCTCTCTCTCTCTCTCTCTCTCTCTCTCTCTCTCTCTCTCTGTCTCACACTCCTCTTCTCCTTCAGGCCAGTAAACAGCACAAGTTGAAGCGTTATCATAGTCAGTCGTATGTCAACGGCTCCAAATGCGACTTAAATGGAAATTCACGAGAGTCTGAAGTCAGGGTGAGAACACACACACACACACACACACACACACACACACACACACACACACACACACACACACACACACACACACACCCCAAACCCTCTTGCCTCTTGACTTAACCCACACACACACACGCACACACACACAACTCAATTCCTTTGGTGACACGTGATGTGTGTGTGTGTGTGTGTGTTCAGTTTGTGTGTGAAGAGGGTTCGAGCGATTACATCTCGCGTGTAGACGAGCCTCAGTCGTGTCACTACGTCCTGACTGTTCACACGTCTCGCACGTGTCAGCACCCGCTCCTGCGCCCCCCCTCCTCCACCAAACCCCAACCCATCGTCTGTCAGCCGGCGCTCAGCGCTCAGCAGTACATGGACTACGTCAAAGCGCAAGTCTGTGAGTACACACCTCCTGTCTCACTCTGTCTCATTCTGTCTCACTCTTACTCTCTTTCACTCTGTCTTCTTCTGTCCCAGTCTCACTCTCTGTCTCACACTCTCTCACTCTCCCAGTCCCATTGTCTCACTCTGTCTCAGTCTCACACTCTTACTATTACACTGTCTCACTGTATCACTCTCTCACTCTTTTTTGTCCCACTGTTACTCTCTCACTCTTACTTTGTCTCAGTAAGTATCTCTTTTCTCTTTACACACTCTCACTTTCTTTTCACATCCATTCTTAGTCTCTTTTACACTGTCTCTCACTCTTTGATTTTCACTCTACCTGATGTTCTCTCTCTCTCTCTCTCTCTCTCTCTCTCTCTCTCTCTCTCTCTCTCTCTCTCTCTGATTCTAATTACTTTTTATTTTTAGAAATCTGTTCTTTTCACAGTTCGATCCAGATTTATTCTCATTAAACTCTCCTGTCTCACTCTGTCCTGACTCCTTCTCGTCCTCTTTTTAAACTTTGTCTCTTTTTTACATCTCCTGTATTTGCTCTGTCTCGCTCTTTCTCACTTTGTCTATCTTAGATCTCACTCTCTTCCTCTTGTGTTTGTTCCTTTTTGTATTACGGTCATGTCTTGTTGTCATGTCTCTCTCTCTCTCCTGACTCTCCTCCTTATCACCCTTTTCCTCCCTCCCTCTCTCCCTCCTCAGCCGACACGAAGCGGAAAGTAGAGCAGATCTCAGAAGAACTCAGGACGCTCGATCAGATTCTGTCCAAAGACGAAAGCATGGCGGAAACAGGAAGTGATGTCACGGAGGAGAAGGAAGAGTCTGTCCCACCCCCTGATATACCAGGTCAGGGGGCATTGGTGTATGTAATGTAATGTAACTGCCCCGGTACGGCACTGTAGGGCTCAGTGTGGCTAGTAACAGTCGCCAGGCTGTGATTGGATGGTCAGGGGAGCTGGGTGGGGCTTATTCTGTGACTTCTTTCTCAACAGAGACCGCAGATGAGCAGGGGGTGGAGTCGGAGCATGAGGAGGCGGAGTCAGGGCACAAAGAGGAAGAGGATCATGTTTTCTGGGATGGAGTCACCAAACCACAAGAGGAAGAAGGAGAAACACCTGAGCTGGAGGTACACACACACACACACACACACACACACACATACACACAAACAATGTGAGTTCAATGAAAGCTCATACAAATTAAATAACTATAATATAATAGATGCTGAGGGGGTAAAAACTTTTGCACCTCATGTTTATTCCTCATGTTGCTGGAATGATTTCTCCACAGGAGTCTGATGGGGCACCGGAGCAGGAACCCGACGAGAACGACAGTAAGGAGCTCGTACACCACACCCATGCTGATTTCTGATTGGTCAGACGTCTGTCGTCTCAGACAGCAGTGTGGTTCTATAGAAATATCATTTATAGTGGAAAACAAGCAAATAAATAAGGATAATCTAATTAGCTAAAAATATAAGAAAAAACTAATGAGTAGATTTAAAAAAAAAAAAAAAAATCAATAACAAAATAAATCATTACAAATAAATATAAAATAAACACAAGTCATTATTACAAAAAACATTTCCATGGCAACGGCTCGTCCACAGAGGCACGTACGCTGAAGGCAACCGCAAACAAACAAATGAGAATAAAACCAAAATAAACAAAAAAATAATAACTTCAAAAAGTGAAATAATAGAAATCTAAATAACCAGATTAAATAGAATAAATAAATAAATAAATAAATAAATAAATAAATATACTTACTTGACAAGTAGATAAATAATTAGTTAAATCTGTAAATAAATAAATTAAATAATCCTGTTTTTCTTTGTTTTTTTTATACAAACTAATCAGTTCTCTGTGAACGTGTTGTGATGATCAGGAGGAGAAGAACGCTTTAGTGTAGTACCAGCGAGACCTCATTAGGTCAGGGGTTCAAGCCCTAGCACCGCCAACCTGACACTGTTGGGCCCTTGAATGGGGCCCCTTAACCCACTTTGCTTCAGAGGCACTGTACCATGGTAGAACCTGCGCTTGGACCCCAACATCACTCAGATAAACGAAGAAAGAACTTTACTGTGACAAAGAAATGCATTTTAAATTCTAAAGAAAATTCTTTGTGTTTTATTAGTGTGTGTGTGTGTGTGTGTGTGTATGTGTGTGTGTGTGTGTGTGTGTGTGTGTGTGTGTGTGTGTGTGTGTGTGCAGTATTTGGAGAAGGAAAGTTTAACTTT
>NC_060884.1:34667472-34674972 GCF_014805685.1 Silurus meridionalis | reverse complement strand
ATTACAGGTTCGTTTGGGGAGAAAAGCAGGATGAAAGTCAGACAACGGGAACCGGAGAGTCAGACGAACTCGATTTCTAATTTGTGTGTGTGTGTGTGTGTGTGTGTGTGTGTGTGTGTGTGTGCGTGCGAGCGAGTGTGTGAGCAAGAGAACACAAACACGGATGGACAGTGGAGCAGACATCACTTGGACTGTAGTGAGAACTTCTGTAAATCATCAGCAAACAACACACACACACACACACACTGTCACCACTTGTTTTGACACCGAACTCTCTCCTCACATGATTTTGATGAACGCTGTTCTTGCACTTTAAAGAATAATAAAATACTGAAGCCAGCGTTGGGAGCGTTCTCCTCCGAGAAACTCATCACGATAACAATGAGACACGGTGATGTTTGTGAACTCTGTGATTAACTTCTAATCAAATACGAGGCTGAAGTGCGAGTAGAACGAGGTCATTGGGTGGTGATATCGCCATTATTATTATTATTATTGGTATCTTCATATCTGGTGTCTATCACGTGTCTGTACGCTCAGCGTATCGCAGAAAACATGTCGATGCTCAGTAACATCACATTTATTTTCCTACGCAGTTAATATCTCCAGAAATAGAGCCAAAAGTTCAATTGTTTCATTCCACATGTAGTCTCCATTTGCTGCTATAATGAGCTCCACTCCTCTGGGAAAATGTTCTACTAAATTTTGTGGAGATTCATTCAGCTACAAGTGTGTTAGTAAAGTCAGGTACTGATGTAGGTGAGAAGTTGAGGAGGCCTCATTCATGTTTATCAGGGTTGGATCTCTATAGCAGGAGATCTTCCACTCTAAACCAGGGAAAGCAGATCTTCATGGAGCTAACTTTGTGCACAGGAGCATCATCATGCTGGAACAGGTTTAAAAAAAAACTTCGAAAGTCAGATGTCCCAATACTATTGGCATTAGGTGTATGGGAATGCGTATTTAAACACTGGTGATCACATCACCTTTATCTGGAGAACTCACCAGTCATGCTCAGTGCTGTTTCTAAACTGAGCTCTCCAGGTCAGGATCAAGTGGACCTCCACCAAGGTGTTGATGTGACATGACCATGTGATGGGCCTCAGGCCTGGAGGAGATCAGCATGTGCTTCATGATCATCGGTGTTTGACATCCTGGGGATTTGATGTCCTGAGGGAGTGTGTGTGATGTTTTCTCAAAGCGTATCTACTGTACAAGGGCAGGTTCTTCCTGGAGTCTGACTGATGAGAGTCAATGTTATTTTTACTTTGTATCTTCAAATAAAGGTTCTTCTGATGGTTCCTGATGATGTAAGAAAGCTCTCCTCAGCTTCCACTCAACATTTTGGAAATAAAAATGTGTTTTATCTGAGTTTAATTTAAAATATTTGAAAAAAAAAAGGTTCCGAAGATCCGCAGAGAAGAAAATGTGAAATCATTTTGTGGGAAGAATTAAAGCAGAATTGAAATTTTGATGAAATGAGAGAAAACAAAAGTAGTAATAAATGTAAAAACAAAAAAAAAGGTGGAAACAAGCAAGAAAAAGAAAAGAAACTTGTTAGTGGGAAGTTATAGAAATATAATAAGTAAAATAAATATATAAAAGAAAGAAACAGAATAATGTTGATGAAAATTATAAAACAGGTTTTTTTTTTCTCTTTTTTTTATTATATGTTTAATTACAGCAAGTCAATAAATTCAACACATTCATGAAAAAAATCCAATAATAAATGTAAAAAAATGTTTGACATGACCAACAGTCGATATTCTTTGTATTAAATCTTTTTTTCAGCTGCTCCCATTCGGAGAGCCGACATCAAACCCTGCATCTGCCTCTTTTACACCAACTACCTGCATGTCTTCTCTCACCACATCCATAAACCTCCTCCTTGTTCTTCCTCTTTTCCTCCTTCCTGGTGTCTCCAGCCTCAGCATTCTCCTACTGATATACCCCATGTCCCTCCTCTGCACATGTCCAAATCATCACATGTACAAATCACCTTGTCTCCAAAACATCCTACATGCGCTGTCCCTCTAATAAACTCATTTCTAATCCTGTCCATCGTCGTCACCCCCAACAAAAACCTCAACATCGTCAGCTCTGCTACCTCCAGCTCCACCTCCTTTCTTTTACTCAATTTCTATGACTCTAAACCATACAACCTGCTCACTACTCTTAGCACAAATCACACCTGTCTGATCTCGTACTTCAACTTGTCCATCACCACTGCAAACAGGAAAGGGCTCAGAGCTGATCCTTGATGCAGTCCAACCTCCACCTTGAACCAGTCTGTCGTTCCTACTGCACACTTCACTGCTGCCACACTGTCCTCATACATGTCCTGCACCACCCTCACATACTTCTCTAACACACCAGACTTCCTCATACAATACCACAACTCTTCTCTCCACCCTGTCGTACGCGTTCTCTAAATCCACACACACACAATCAACTCCTTCTGATCTTCTCTATACTTCTCCATCAGCATTCTCACAGCAAATAATGCATCTGTGGTGCTCTTCCTCGGCATGAAACCATACTGTTGCTCACAGATGATCACCTCTTCTCTCAGCCTGGCTTCTGCACATCTCCTTATTCTTAAAGATCAGTACCAGCACACTCCTTCTCCATTCCTCAGGCATCTTCTCACCTTCCAACATCCTGTTAAACAACCTGGTTAAAAACTCCAATGCATCTCTCCTAAACATCTCCATGCTTACTCCCTTTCCACTTGGTCTCCTGAACACACAACAAATCTACCTTTCTCCTCTCCATCATATCAGCTCCCTCTCTCCCTTTACCAGTCATAGTACCAACATTTAAAGTACCAACCCGAACCTCCACTCTCCTCCACTTCTCCTTTCCCTGCCGTCTCTGTAGACGTCTTCCTCCTCTCCTTCTCCTCCTTCAGCTAACAGTAGCACAATTTACACCAGTACCCTGTTGATAACGATACCTGTGGAGGTCGTTGGTAACCCGGGTCTCAACTGAAGTTCTGATTCGTGATCCGCATATTTGATAACACAAAACTCCCCATTTATCCGGGCTTGAGACCTGCACTGAGAGAGCACTGGACTAATGACCGTGTTTTTCTTTGTATGAAATGCTAATAAATAAATAAATCAGTACTTGTGTTTTTGACTAATTAAAT
Organism: Silurus meridionalis; assembly: GCF_014805685.1. Taxonomy (NCBI): domain Eukaryota; kingdom Metazoa; phylum Chordata; class Actinopteri; order Siluriformes; family Siluridae; genus Silurus; species Silurus meridionalis. The sequence goes on along the minus strand of NC_060884.1, from coordinate 34,671,821 downwards.
ATATAGAAAATGATATATCAAAAGATATATATATATTCTACATTTGTACATTTTTGAATATAAATATTTTTTATTAAAATATTAATTATTTATGATTCGGATCATTATTATTATTATTATTATTATTATTATTATTATTATTATTATTGCTGAAAGCAGCATTTTTGGAGTCCAAGCACCGAGACTCTGGTTACAGATGCATTACAGATGTTCTCCAATCAAGGGAAATTAGATCCTTCCCATCAGACAGAGGGCTTTGAGAGAGATTAGTAGTTTCATTCATGGTGTATTTGTGTTGAGGGACTGTGGTGAAGTTCTTGGACAGAATATTTTCTAACCCTAGAGCGATAAAGACAGAAAGATATAAAAATGTTTTGCTTTGTTGTAGATTTTGACTGGAGGTTGAGCCTAAAAACATGGTCCTGAAGGTGCTTACCGTGTTCAGTGTTTTATGTGTCAAGGGGTAAAATGTGAGTGTTTGAAATTGTTGTGTTTGTGAGGTTTTCTCTGAAAATGACGTCTGCCAGATAGATGTTTAGAAGAACTGCGTAGTAGAAGGAGGACAAAATACAGTGTGTGAAAAGTGAAAAGACCTGTTTTTTTCTGGGAGTTTTTTAGACACGTGAATGTTCCTTTTGTTTCTAGACAACAAACTCAACAACAACACCACCTTAATGAACTGGAATAAATGGGTGGATGAAAGTGTGTTGAGTCCAAATGGGACGTTTGTGTCTCTACCAGAAGAACTTGTGTAAGAAGGAGAACAGAAGAGAAGATGAGATCAGACTCCATCACACTCACACGTGGAGGTGGAAGTGTCATGGTTTGGGGAAGATTCCGGAAGTGAAAGGAATCCTGAACCAACATGTCTCCAGTTCCGTCTGGACTGCGGCTCAGTAGAAGCGACTTCAGTGTACAACAAGAGCCGAAGCGACGAATACGTCTGAGTTCTGTACGTGTTATTTATTTAGAGAGTAAACAGACGTCTGGAGTAATATTTATCATGGAACCACCTGCCCAGTGACCACACCTCAATCCTACTGAACTGCTCTGAGATGAACAACAAACCTCCATCTAGTGAAGAACATCTTTGAAGCACAGCTCAATATTTCAGCTGAATGTTTGGAGAAACGAAGTGTCTGGATGCTGAGTGTGTGAAGGAAGCTGTTCTTCATGCTGATGGAGGAATGTTTAATGAAATAAAGTGGAACATCTGGACATTTATAGATTTGTTTAGTCAAAATGAATCTTTAGAACTTCAAATTACTGAGTTTGTTTCATATCAATAAAATGGAAACTGCAACACTATAAAACACTGGGAGATCCTCAGGTGCTCTGTATGATGGAGGAAGTGTTGGGAGTTTTGGCACAATGGAGAATCCAGGAAGATCTGGCTTTTACATTTTGGATACAGGGTTCAAAAGTTATAAAATATTTACAAATTAGATCCAAATTTGACACGATGGTGGCGCTAGAGCGTAGGAAGTGTTCGGTCCAATTTATTTTCAGAAGGTTCTTTAGATCTTTACCAACCATTGTCCAAATAACACCACGTTTCACCAGGTGGTTCTGCAGTAGAATAACTAGACTGAAGAAGATCAAAAAGAACAAATAGAAGAACAACAACAGAAACAACAAAAAGTGGAAGAACAATAGGATGATCCACCCTTCAGTCCTCCTTAGTAATGATGAGTTGAATGAAGAACCCGAAGCTCTGAACTTTCCTGTAGAGCTGGATGTTCAGGGGGACCACCCCAGAGGCGTCCAGGAGCGTGGCCACGCCCCCTCGCCCCCTTCTCCGTCCAATCGCGCACGCACCCCGCCCCTCTCCCTCTGACGCAGGCTCTGCGACTGTCGCGCGCTCAAGTAGTTCTCGGGGCCGCCGAAGTTTATGTGGAAGAAGTTGTCACGGGCGCGCGCGCGCGCGCGAGAGACAGACAGCGAGCGAGCGAGCGAGCGCGCGCGCACACACACTCGAGAGCGAGAGCGAGAGCCGAAACATTGTAACCGTTTCCGGAAGTCCGTCACTTTCATCTGTTTCTTGTTTTTACATTTTTATTTATCTATCGTTTTTAATCGACGATGAAAGGCGTCACCATGGAGACGTGTGGCGTCTTTTGCACGCGCCGTCAGTCTCCTGGATCAACTGGCGTGAACGAGCGGAAAGCTAACCCGTGCTAAGTAAAGAACAGCTCGCGCGCCCGTTAACAAGGCTGACAGACAGCGGGTGAGTGGCAAGCAGAAGTGACTTATTATTATAATTATTATTATAATTATTATTACCTTAATTAATTAATTTGTGATTCCTCTGTGTTTCCTCTCATCTTCATAATACATATAGCTCTCTGTCTGTCTGTCTGTCTGTCTGTCTGTCATCTCTATCTATCTATCTATCTATCTATCTATCTATCTATCTATCTATCTATCTATCTATCTATCTATCTATCTATCTATCTATCTAATAAATAGTGAATGTATAGGTGTGAGTGTGTACACAGCAGAATATATATATATATATAGTGTGTATAAGAGCAAAAGTAAGTGCACCTTGGTCAGAATGAGGTCACATGACCGACACTGCAGGCTCGTGAGATGAACTCTGAGCTCTTAAACTTCTCTCAAATGAAACCCAGCACTTCGTATTGATGATATTAAAAAAGCAGCTCTGATGTAGGAACTAAGTGCAGCGGAAATCGGAACATCTCCGTTCCTGAGCTTCAGATGTGCCAGAATGTAGTGGTTTTCAGTTTAATAGCTTTACAAACACATCATTCTGTTCAGACCTGCTTAATCCTGCTTCAAGTTGTTAATCTGGTCCCAATGTTACAGATAATCAAACGAGCCCAAAGGACTTCTTATTGGGTCATGCTACATGTACTAAACTCAGGACTGATCTTCAGGCAGAAGAATCTCGCTGTGTTTTTTTTAGACTGATCTAAATGACGGTATTTGATTAATGGATAATAAAACTCTCCCAAATGACTCATAGACTTCGACTAAAACATTAAGGTCATTGGTTAAACCTATAAATCGGTCGTGCTACATTCACCAAACCCAGGAGTGTCCTTCAGCCTGGCCAGGTGGAGCTCATCAGGTTTCCACACAACCCCATCAAGCTGTAATTATAATCTTTCTGATATTAATATTTATTTAAAAAAAAGTGGGATAATGTTTTTTTTTTAAATAACAGAAGCATATCGTTTAAAAAACGTAAATATATATATATATATATATAAAATAAGAAATCTTACAAAGATTTTTAATTATTTGTCAAAAAAATACTAAATAAATAAATGTAATATTAAAAATATATTTTATTATATTATATAAATGTTATATATATATATATATATATATATATATATATATATACACACCATGGCAGTTTTATCTGGATTTATTTAGAATGAATTAATATTTCTTTTCAGTATTAATTATATATAGATATGTTTGTGTTGTCTGTAGTAAGTTAAAGAGGAATAAATGTGTGTGTGTGTGTGTGTGTGTGTGTGTGTGTGTGTGTGTGTAGAAGGAGCTGCAGAACTGAGGAGCTTCCGTGAGCGTTTGATGAAGATGGTGAAGATGTTTCAGATAAAAGGGCTCTGCTCTCGCTCCTCGTTCTACGTGGGCTTCCTGGTGGGGACATGTTTCCTGTACATGATCCTGAACCAGGCCGTGTTCTCACACAACGTCTCGCTGAAACATGACTCCGTGGTCCCGAGTAGTCCAGGGCATCAAGAAAACAAGCACTGGAGGAAGGAGAAGTCTGCGCTGTATAACATCGACCACCCCCACCACATCGGTAACCATGGCGATAAAAGCTAGCCTCGTTAACGCTTCGCCACGTAGCGTCACGTCTCCGGACTTTATCCTGGTTCTGTAGATGTTCCCACCGTGTGTATACATCCTGCTTTTCATTTATTACACTGGCCTTAAAAGAGAGTCACTTCACTTATATTGACCTTTTTATATAAATATATAAACAGAACGAGATCAAAGCAGCGAGCCGGCGGAGCAAACATCATCTCTCACAGCCTACATTCACTCTGTCTTCTGTTCTCTTCATGTTTCACCGTTTCTCACACATCACTCAGGGCGGGGTTACGGGGTGGGTTTCATACTACACAGCCAAATGTTTGTGGACACCTGACCATATGGTTGCTATGTGCCTCTTTTTGATCATCTCATTCCACATTTATTCTCCATTCGCTCTTATAATGAGCTCCACTCTTCTGGGAAGATGTTCCACTAGATTTTCTGGAGATTCATTTAGCTACCAGGATGTTTGTAAAGTCAGATACTGGTGTAGGTGAGAAGGTCTGGGGTGCAGTCAGCATTCATATTCATTC
>NC_060884.1:34649972-34662472 GCF_014805685.1 Silurus meridionalis | reverse complement strand
TTCCCAGTTGTTGTGTAATTCATATATTTTGTAGTAAAATAATCTTGGAGACCCCCCAAGTCTATTTTTTACTTGTCATGGGGGTCCCTAATGCCTTATGGGGTCCCGGATCCCCACAGCCCCCCTCAGTTCGAGCACTGGTTGCCATGGAAACCCCATCAGTGGTGCAGTCTGTACATTAGTGAAGTTTGATATGAATTGAAGGTTATTAGTTTACTTGCTGTCATTGTTACCTGATCATCAGTTTGTTTATTTTTCCGTGCTGAAGAACAACCCGGTGTGTTTCTGTCTCACGTCTCAAATCTTCTGTAATTTTATGAAAACCGGAGTGAACGTGTAGATTTATTTGTTGTTATATTTTTTCTCTCTAAAATTGTGTGTGTGTGTGTGTGTGTGTGTGTGTGTGTGAGAGGACTTATTTATAGATTCAGAAATGAAGAAAATCGCCGAGATGCTGACATGATATTTAATAAAGAATTATTTTACTGTAAAATTTACTGATGAGATTTTATTTATTTATTTATTTATTTATTTTACCAACTCAAAATCCTGTCCTGTACAATCGTGTGCCTTCGACTTTGTGGTAAAAGTTTAAAGAAAGAAAACGCATATGGCTGGAAAATTTAGGTGTCCCAATACTTTTGGACAGAAAGTGCATGTTTGCGGCATTTACTGCTGAAATAATCCTGGTATTTAATTTGATTCAAATAAATTGTATTTGTATCGAGTTTTACACATCTTACACATTTCACATCTACACCCTGAAGATCATGAAATTCCGGAGTAAGATCAGGAGCTTTGAGGATTTGGACTGTAGTTAATATCAACAGTCTGCTACACTGACTCAGGACTACAGTTTGCTCTGATCTCCATCACTGCACCTCAACATCGTTTATCTGTAATAAATGGACATTCGGTGGAACCCAGATGAGGATGAGGTTCCCTCTTGAGTCTGGTTCCTCTCAAGGTTCCTTCCTTCTGCATCTCAGGGAGTTTTTCCTTCACCACAGTCTCCACCGACTTGTTCATCAGGGACAAACTTACACTTATAAACAACATCTTCATTTTTATCTCCACATTATCTGTGTAAAGCTGCTCTGAGACGATGTTCATTATTAAAAGCTCAAAACAAATACAATTTGAACATTAGAATTTATCATACAAACAGAACCGAGATCCAAATCTGAGAGAATTTAAATGTCTACATGTAAATGTGAATTATTCCAGCGCTGGTCGTCCAACAACCTTCTGTGAGCTGAAGGTGTCTGTCTGCTTCTCGTTATGGATGAAGAAGGGATCTTACACTTTGTTTAAACTGCAGAGAAACAGGAGCCGGTCAGAGTGAAGGAGCTGAGCTTCTGTGGGAGAAATGAAATCTATATAAAATAACGATGATTGGAGGAGTTTTTTATTTTGCGTGTCAAAAATTCTTTACATTATACGACATTCCCAGTAATGAAGAACGAGTGGAAAAGTTACAATAACCAGCTAAAAGTATTTGTCCCCCTCACTCAAGTTTTCTCACTTAAACCAGGAGACCATGCTCCAGGAACAATGTGAAAACTGTTTGCTTTATTTGAGTTTGTTCAGTGATTTGTTACGCCTTTGTTAAACTTACCTTTTTGCTTAACGTTAATTACAGAGTTGTAATGGTGAGATGTTCTGCTTTACACTTAGTGCTGTTTGTGCTCTGTGTGATGAGATAATGGGGAATGATTAAAAGTCTATTTGTCTTCAAAAGCTTTGTTATATTTTACCTCCCACGCCTGTACAAATAGTTCCTCAGGCAGTACACAGAGCCTGTACATGTAAATAAAACATCTGATTGGTATGTGTGGAATGTGTTGCCTCGCCCTCGACAGCGGGCCCAGAACTCACCCACAGCGGGATTCCTTCACATGTAAACTTAAACACTCATGTATTTCTGAACAAGAAATAAAGTCAAGGAATGAGAACAGACATTGCAGATCAAGATTCTAGTTGAGATAGTGAAAGCAGAAACGTTGAGGTGGAGGAAGGAGAAAAGGTAAGGTAGATTAAAGACAGAAGACAATGTACAGGAAGAAGAAAAAATGCGGTGAAGTAAAAGGAAGCACAAATATAAGAAAATAAAAGCAACGAAGGTGAACAAAGAAGGAACAGCAGAAACAACAGATGAGTTTAAAGAAACAAGAATAGACAAGGTGTCTGGAGGCGGAGCTGGAGGTAGCAGAGCTGAAGATATATATAAATAGATATATATAAATAATGAGATAAGAAATGAGTTTATTAGAGGGACAGCGCATGTAGGACATTTTGGAGATAAGGTAAAGGGAGGTGAGATTGAGATGGTTTGGACGTGTGCAGAGGAGGGACATGGGGTATATCAGTAGAAGAATGCTGAGGATGGAGACACCAGGAAGGAGGAAAAGAGGAAGACCAAGGAGGAGGTTTATGGATGTGGTGAGGGAAGACATGCAGGTAGTTGGTGTGAAAGAGGCAGATGTAGAGGACAGGGGGGTATGGAGACGGATGATCCGCTGTGGCGCCCCCTAATGGGAGAAGAAAAAGAAGGAGAAAAGACAGACAAGTTTGGGGCATTTAAATGAGGAGAGTCGAAGAACAAACATGGGTGAGGGAACAGGAAAAACAGGTTTGCTGAGAAATCTATCTATCTATCTATCTATCTATCTATCTATCTATCTATCTATCTATCTATCTATCTAACCCCCTCCTCTCTCTCTGTTGAGGCCCAGAAGAGGAGTGTGTATTAAAGATCTGGGTCAGAAACAGAAGCAGAGGAAAAGAGAAAGAGAGTGACAGGAGGATAAACAGTGTGTCTTTGGAAAACATGGACCCTCTCCACATGAATCCCTAAATCCCACCCCCATTCAATGAAACACACACACACACACACATACATAAAAAACACAAATCCAGACTGGCCATGTGAGAAAGAGAGAGAGAGAGAGAGAGAGAGAGAGCGGGGGAATCACAGGTTTATTTTTTAGAAGAACACGGTAAGAGCGACGTATTTCATATTTTTACTGAATACTATTTAAAAGTCTTCTACACCATGTGTTGTATATCAGGCTGCATGATCTCACCTAGAAATGTGGACTTCAGTCTGAAAAGTGCACGAGAAATTCTGCAGGCAAACACATTGAAAGAAGGAAAGAAGGAAGTGAAGAAGGAATAAACTACACTACATTGATGTGTATTTGTAGCTGTATGTTAGTTTGAGCTCAGAGTGTGAGCAGTGAGAACGTCCCACATTGTGAACTTTGATCTTGGCATTCCACCAAATCCACGTTCACTAATCAGGAGATTTCTGTTTGCACAATTCTTTAAACAAAAGGAGATGAAACACATAAGCAGAATTTATATAAATATACTGTATATATATATATATATATATATATATATATATATATATATAAAAATAATAAATAAAGTGTCATTTCTGATATGTGACGTTTGGTGTCTCTGTCACTTGAAGATTTTTGTGTCAAGAACTTTTTCCAGAGTTCATGTGGAATTATCACCAACCCAGTCATTAGTGTTGCACAGGTCAGGTCACTCTTAGTGCTGGTCTCAAGCTCGGATCAATGAGAAGGGTTTTGTTATGGATCGGTCGAGACCCGGGTTACCAGAGACCACCACAGGTATCATTAACAACAGGGTACCGGTGTAAATTGGGCTACTGTTGGCTGAAGGAGGACGGGTAAAGGGAGAGAGAGCTGATATGATGGAGAGGAGAAAGGTAGAGATGTTGTGTGTTCAGGAGACCAAGTGGAAAGGGAGTAAGAGCAGGAACATTGAAGGTGGGTTTAAACTGTTCTATCATGGTGTGGATGGAAAGAGAAATGGTGTAGGGGGGATTCTGAAGGAAGAGTACAGTAAGAGTGTAGTGGAGGTGAAGAGAGTTTCTGATAGGGTGATGATCGTAAAGCTGGAAGATGAAGGGATGATGATAAATGTCATCAGTGCTTATGCTCCACAAGTGGGTTGTGAAATGGAGGAGAAGGAAAAATTCTGGAGTGAGTTAGATGAAGTGGTAGAATTTTGCTAAAAGGATGGAAATGGCAGTGGTGAACACTTATTTTAAGAATAAGGCGCATCACAGGGTGACGTATAAGAGTGGAGGAAGGTGCACACAGGTGGATTATGTTCTATGTAGGAGCAGGCACGTGCACAGGTAGGGCTCAACCTGTGCAGAGCACATGCCCTTTTTGCCCTTACACTCCAAAGTGCCCTTTTTTTGGTAGTGTTTTTTTTTTTTTAATCAATGCTATTGGTCACCCTTTACGTCTGTCTGTCTGTCTGTCTGTCTGTCTGTCTGTCTGTCTGTTTTAGCAAATATTTAGCAAATGAAAGTTCTTAAAACGAGCTTGTGTAAATCTTATTCGATCCTCAAGCTGTCAGTACGCTGATAACTCTGCCCCCTCTATATTCATTGAATCAACTGAAGTTCCACAGCAGCCGCATTGTATATTGTTGTTTGAATAAGTACTACTAAACACTATGTCTATAAAGGCTAATATTTTATTTATTTGATGTCTGACTGACTCACTGACTGAGACATGTGGGACGTCGCCTGAGAGAGAGGGCTAGCATTTGCCATCTAGTCATAGCCAATACATAGCCAACACTTAAATAGCCTGTGCATACAGTAGCATTTCATCTTTTATAAAATGCGATTTTGGCCAAATGCATTTTACCACAGGAAAAACTGAGCGCTCCGTCTATATAGCTACAAAAACTAGTTTAGATGAAAATGTAATGTGAGGCGCCGTCGCCGTTTTAATGACGGACAAAAAAACTAAATTCACATTTGCACACATTCGCTGGTCAAAAACTATGTATTGATAAGTAATACAACAACATATAATTTGTTTTTACCATCGGAAAATCATAACAGGTGCGCCCCGCGCTTTTTCGTACCGGAACTTACACAAAGCGACGAGTGATCCTCGTCACCTAGATAACATATATAAGAAATTTCTTCTTTGATTTATGATTGCTGATACACTTAATTTATTAGCATTTAGGCTAATCATGTTATGGTATACTCTCCACTCATCCTCACATGTATAAAATGTAGTAAAACATGGTTTTACTACAGTAATGTAGTAGTAACTAAAAAAAATTACAGAAGATCACTGTGAAATCTTTTATGGTGTTGAGGAGGAGCAGCAACTGAAGACAGAGCTGAAGGTTTACCATACCACCGTGGCATGAAGAGTATGCTTTCCACTCTAAAAGAAACCAGTGGCCAGCACGTTTTCCCTACACTGGTAGAAATGCTTAAAGTATATGCCACCCTACCTGTATCAACTGCAACTGTGGAGAGATCCTTTTCAAAAATGAGGTTAATTAAGAACAAACTCCGAAGCCTCTGCTCAGAGGAGAGACTCTCAGATCTTCTCCTCATAGCCATAGAGAGGGACATCCCAGTGGATCACAGTGAAGTCATAAACATCTTCAAGCACATGGCTCACAGAAGGTTGCTGTCGTAATTAGGTTTAAAGAAGCCCTTAAAACCCTGTTTATCTATATTATCTAATTATCTAATATTATTATCTAAAGCTTTTGAGACTATTATTTTGTGTTATTGAATTTGTCATGAAGATGTGACCATTTCTTCCTTTTATGCAGGCTTACTAAATAATCTTGATATAAAAAAAGGGAGGGGGGTGCCCTTTTTCAGTTTCAGCACATGCCCCTCAAAAGGTCTGTGCACGGCCCTGTGTAGGAGATGCAACCTGAAGGAGATTGGAGGCTGTAAGGTGTTGGCGGGGGACAGTGTAGCTAGACAGCATCGGATGGTGGTCTGTAGGATGGTTTTGGAGGTGAGGAAGAAGAGGAGGAGAGTGAAGACTGAAAGAAGAATAAGATGGTGGAAACTGAAGAAGGAAGAGTGTAGTGTGAGATTCAGGGAAGAGGTCAGACAGGAGCTCGGTGGTGGTGAAGAGGTGCTGGATGATTGTGGAACTACTGCAGAAGTGATGAGGGAGACAGTTAGAAAGGTTCTTGGTGTAACATCTGGAAATAGAAAGGAAGACAAAGAGACGTGGTGGTGGAATGAGGAAGTGCAGAAGAGCAGAAGGAGAAAGAGGTTGGAGAAACAGAATTGGGATCAACAGAGTGATGAGAAAAGTAGGCAGAAGAACAAGGAGATGCGCAGCAGGTAAAGAGGGATGTGGTGAAAGCCAAGGAAAAGGCATATGAGGAGCTGTAGGAGAAGTTGGACACTAAGGAAGGAGAAAAGGATTTATACCGATTGGCCAGGCAGAGGAACCGAGCTGGGAAGGATGTGCTGCAGGTTAGAGCAGTAAAGGATGGAGAGGGAAATGTGTTGACTAGTGAGGAGAGTGTGTTGAGAAGATGGAGGGAGTATTTTCAGCAGCTGATGAACGAGGAAAATGAGAGAGAGAGAAGGTTGGATGGTGTGGAGATGTGAAGCAGAAAGTGGATAGGATTAGTAAGATGCAGTGGAGTTTTTAACCAGATTGTTTAACAGGATTTTTAAAAGTTAGAGGAGGTTTAATTAGTAGTTTTGAAGTAGCGGAAGGAGAATAGATGAGAAAGAGGAAGAGAAAGGAGAACAGACGGTGGAAGACCAGGTACAGAAAGGTCAGAAAACAAGGCAGAGGATGTAGGAATGAGAAGGTAGAGTAGGAAGAACAGATGTGGTAAAGAAAGCTGAAATGTTGATGTAGAAGAAGGAGAATTGATAATGTAAAGGAAGAAGAAGAAGAAATTAGACAAGGTAGGTAGAAGAAGATGATTGAGAAGAAATGATGTAGATGAAGGAGGAGATGATGTAGATGAAGGAGAAGAAATTATGTAGATGAAGGAGAGATGATGTAGATGAAGGAGAAGAAATGATGTAGATAAAAGAGAGATGATGTAGATGAAGGAGGAGAGATGAAGTAGATGAAGGAGAGATAATGTAGATGAAGGAGGAGAGATGATGTAGATGAAGGAGGAGAGATGATGTAGATGAAGGAGAAGAAATTATGTAGATGAAGAAGAGATGATGTAGATGAAGGAGAAGAGATGATGTAGATGAAGGAGGAGATGATGTAGATGAAGGAGGAGATGATGTAGATGAAGGAGAAGAGATGAGGTAGATGAAGGAGGAGAGATGATGTAGATGAAGGAGGAGATGATGTAGATGAAGGAGGAGAGATGATGTAGATGAAGGAGGAGAGATGATGTAGATGAAGGAGGAGAGATGATGTAGATGAAGGAGAAGAGATGAGGTAGATGAAGGAGGAGAGATGATGTAGATGAAGGAGGAGAGATGATGTAGATGAAGGAGAAGAGATGATGTAGAAGAAGGAAAAGAGATGATGTAGATGAAGGAGAAGAGATGGTGTAGATGAAGGAGGAGAGATGATGTAGATGAAGGAGAAGAGATGATGTAGAGCTGCTCGTCTTCATTACACCACCCTGTGATTACGGAAATATTGCACACAGTTTACAGGCCAATGGTAATTAAGTAATTATGTAAGTAAATAATTTCTAACACTCAGGTGACATTTACATTCCTTAGGGCATATTTTTGTGTTCCAGCACTGTTACATTACTCACCCTCTTACTCCACTTATCTTCTAGAATCTTCAACTTCTTCTTCTCGACTGAACAACAATGTGGGGTCAAAAACTCCAGTTCCTGCTTCTGATCTACTTCCTGCTTTCTGACTTGGTTCATTCCCAAGCTCCATTCCATCCACGCTTGAAGAACATTGAATCCTTATCTTCGATCCCATTGGAGGAAACAGGGTCCATCCAAGATAAAGAACTTCAAATCCGGAATCTGGTTTCTGGTCTTGCAAAATCTTTACGAGGTCTGGTGCATCCCCACGGGAATCTGAGCTGTGCCGAGCTGGACGCAGGGCCTTGGAAAGGGGCAGGGTTTTCACATGAGCTTCTGGGCTTGGCCATGGTGCCGGTAATGGTGTCTGCAGGATGCCAACAAGAAGCAGAGGAACTGGTGAGGAACTTGTTCTCGATGTTGGGACATGACGATACATGTGAGCTCCTGGAGGACATTGTTGCTCTGATGAGAAAGTCGTCTGTACATCGTTCATATTCCGTATCCAAACCAAACGTTCAGTCCAAGCACCAAGTTCAAGCCATGATGTATAACATCCAGCAGCTGGCGGAGGTTAAAGATACGGGTGATCAGAAGCGATGCCAAGGCTGGAAGAGGATGAAGGACATGATGTTACTAGGACAGAAGGTTAATCATGAAAAGATGCATTTAAACGAAGCAAAGAGCGTTTGCAGGAATCTGGGATTTGTCTGCGCAGGTGTGACGCAAGACGATCGCACCAGCGTTCGATTCTACTACGCCATCCTCAGGCCTGGCAGCTGGCTTATGCCTTCACCACCTTCTAACCAATCAGAGAGCTGGATTCAAAACTGCAGGGCATGTCCTGGACGTTGGCGCAGACATGTCGCTCATCATCCACGCTGCAGGAATGAAAAAGAGGAGCATGTGTATAAAGTGGTTGATTGGATCCCCGGAGTCTCGACGCTCTATAACCTGGGTACGGCTGTTTATTACGCCTCTAAGAGCTGCTTGGATATGGCCAAAGAGAGAGCCCTGATGACCGCGGTGGACCTGGGAACCGACGCTCTCATGGCGGCCACGGGCGGCACAGCAGGGGTAGCTGGATACGCCCTGGGGGCGGGGCTTAAAACGAGTGTAAAAGCTGGAGTTAAATACCTGCTGAACAGAATGAACCAGGAGGAAGATTTGCTCCTGAACCAGAACAGCTGGGAGGATGGAACCATCAGCTTTCAATAATACTGATAATAAAGATTATTATAAATTCAATTCTAACTCAGTATTGTTTCATTTTTTCCGTTGCACGACATCGTGGCCTAAAGAATTCCCAAAAGCACTAGTATTTTCTAGACTTTTCTTCGATTCAAGGGCGGAGCTAATTCTACACTGCTAATACAACATATACAACCCTTTTAATATTCGTATGAATCTCTACACTGTCTTGCATGGTCCAAAGAATTGAAGAAATGGGCGTGTCTTCACAATCAGCTCATTCTCGTCATACTTGTTCGAAGGGGCGTGGCTACACTTTATCTTTAGTAAGTCAAGGATTTATAACATATGTAGAAAAACTTCACAAGAAATAAGACAATCCTAACCAACATGTCAATTCAAACAGTCTGTATAAGAGCGATAATCCAGGTGGAGGTGTGAGGTGTTACAGGACGTTAGTGCACGATGTGGAGGTGAATAGGGTCCTGAGGGTCCTGAAGGGAAGCAGCACTTTAAAATGGTGAAAAACCTCACACCGAACCGTGGATCATCACCTTACACCATGGTCACTTCCCAGCATTCAGGAGTTCAAGCTGCCATTGATGTTTGGAGATCAAAAAAATAATGCTTCATGTTTGTTACAGAAAGTACTTTTACATTTACATTTACATTTGCGGCATTTAGCAGACGCCCTCATCCAGAGCGAAGTACAGATGACGAGAGATCGGGAAAGTACTTGCACAGCAATACAGTTTCCTAAGCTTTCTTCTAGAATGTGTCCTGGAAAAGAACATTTTGCGTTTGTGTCAAAACTGCGAGCTGGATCTTCATCTTCAAGAAGAGGGTGATGTCCGCAGGAGACGAATCCACCGAGTAGGGTGGGTGGGGAAGTGAGATCGTTTGGATCGTGTGCTGATGATCATCATGCACGAGTTACCGAACGGTTTTCGTAGGTTGAGCTTGTGGAAGGTCTTAATGATCTCTCGTCATCTTCCAGTGAGGTTCAAACTCAAACTTGAGGCTTGCACTCAAAACACCTCAAACAGCTCTGTATGAGATTTGCCCAGTTTCACGCAGAGTTTCACATTTGCTCTTTGTTTCTAACTCGCTGTCCGTGATGAAATCGTAGACGTGGGAAAACACGTGGGTCAGGATAACACCAGTGTTAATCTCCGAACTTTTTTATACCACCTCGTAGTTAGTGATCGTTAATGAAGCTGTTGGAGTTAACTCCTGGTGCTGTTTTTCGTTCTATTTCTCTTTTTTCTCCAGTTCATCCATTCATCTTGTGCATTGAGCTGTTCACCATTTAAGTTCTCCACCACACACCAAAGTTCTCCATGTATCTCAATAAGGACCTGGATGGTGATATGGTTACAAGGGTTCATAAGCAGTATGTGGTGATTCTAAAACCTACTGCAGTGTCATTTAAAGATAAAAGCAGGATTCACGCTGGTCATGTGACTCATCTCAAGCTTTGTAATTGTTTTTAGTTGTCCAGGTGATGAATTTATTAACAAAATGTATAAATATGTAAACGTCTCGTTTGTTACTGTCAGGTTTTGATAGCAACTGAAATAAAGAAACTGGAAAGTTTGATATTTCTATTTATTTCTAGACATCAAATACATGGACAAATGTTTGTGTAGCAGTAGATTGAGATGTGTCTTCTTTTTGAACATCCCATTCCACATTTAGTTTCCATTTTCCTATTTTAATGAGCTCCACTCTTCTGGGAAGATGTTCCACAAGTTCTTTGTGGAGATTCATTCAGCTACAAGGGTGTTAATAAAGTCAGGTACTGCTGTAGGTGAGAAAGTGAGGAGGCCTCATAAATGCTCAATCGAGCTCAACTTCCACTTCAAACACATGTAAAGCAGGTCTTCATGGAGCTGGCTTTGTGCACAGGAGCATTGTCGTGCTGGAACAGCTCAACATCAAATTTGTGTTTGTGGAAGAACAACAAATGGCTGGAACTGTCAGGTGTCCCTCAGTAAATATATCTGAAGCTCTGATTGACATTTCAGATCTGACGTATCTGATGACGCTGCTGTCTATTTTCTGTTCAACCTCCACCTGAGGCAACGCTCAAGCCTCGACAAGACAAAGCTTTCTAAAGCAAAAATGCGGCACGATAACCTGCTGGTACAGTGCTTATTTTACAGTTTGAACACACCCACACACCCACACACCCACACACACACACACACACACACACTTTTATTGTTCAGTGGAACCCACTGATACACTAAAGAATTTTGGTTCTTCTCTAGAAAGAGAATTCCGGCATGACATGGGACCTGCCACGCCTCACTGCACACTGGAATGTTAGGTGAGGTTCAGCTTTGAAGTCACTGACAAGGTACAAGAACAGAGACACGGGGAATGAAGATTAGACTACATCATGTCATTATCACTACACGATTGTTAATTTAATGCTATGACATTGTTTATGGTACATTTAGTTTTGCTTTAAATAGATCTTGAAGTGTCTCCAATATCTTGTGGTTCCTAAACTAATTGTTGTACAAACCTGGAGACACACAATTGTACAGGACGTCTTTGCATGACAATTTCCCTTCACTTGAGCTCCTGTGCACAAAGCCGGCTCCATGAAGATCTGCTTACATGGGTTTGAAGTAAGTGGAAGATCTCCTGCTGTCGAGCTCCACCCCTGTTAAAAGTGAATGAATGTGAACGCTGACTGCACCCCAGACCTTCTTACCTACATCACCACCTGACTTCACTAATACCCTTGTAGCTGAAAGAATCTCCACAGCAATCTAGTGGAACATCTTCCCAGAAGACTGGAGCTGTTTACACAAGCAAATGGAGACTAAGCTTTTAGAACTTTTCCATCATTCATTACATTCTCAGGTCGGTGTAAAAATAAAAGAGTTAAAAATAGAAAATGAAATATATATGAGTTTAATTCAGCTTTATATGGAGTATGATGGCAGGTTGATGTTCTACAGCAGCGCGTGAGAGGGGAGCAGGACTCAGGTGTGTTGTGTGCAGAGCTACATGCGGTAAACCACGCCCCCTACTGGCTGCATACTCGCAATAAATCAACTACAAAGTGCAATAAACTAATGTAAACTTTCAAAGTCCATCCAGCACACCGCAATATAGACAATCATTACACAAGCAGCCATTATTACACATGAAAAAGGACATTTAAACAGCAACAATAAAAAGGCAAACAGAGATCAGATTGAATGTGGACAAGAGAAATACGAGTATTCAGTCAATAGAAGAAAAAAAAAGGCTTTTATTTGTCACATGTACACTGAGGAACAGTCAAGTCAAGTCAAGTTTATTTGTATAGCGCTTTTCACAACACACATCGTCTCAAAGCAGCTTTACAGAAATCAACAGTGATGGTGAATGGTGTGTATTTATCCCTGATGATCACCATGGCGACTGTGGCAAGGAAAAACTCCCTTAGATGTTCTGAGGAAGAAACCTTGAGAGGAACCAGACTCAAAAGGGGAACCCATCCTCATCTGGGTGACATCAAGAGTTTGATCATAAATCTTTCAACAATACAGAACACTGGAGAGTGAGAACTAACATGATTACTGGAGTATAAGATTAGAAGTAAATGTTCTTTCAACAGTCTTTGGTATAAAACTAGGAGCTACTGAGCTCAACATTTGTGATCATCACAGATCCAGCATCAGCTTCTCCATTCCAGAGCCTTTAAACACTTCAGGAGGTCCAATGTC
>NC_060884.1:34639972-34644972 GCF_014805685.1 Silurus meridionalis | reverse complement strand
GACGGATGGAGGGATGTGTAGATAATTAAATGGAAGGATGGATAATTGGATGGATGGATATTTGGATGGATGGATTGATGGATGGTGGGATAGATGGAGGTATGTGTAGATAATTAAATGGAAGGATGGATAATTGGATGGATGGATAGATTGATGGATGGTGGGATAGATGGAGGTATGTGTAGATAATTAAATGGAAGGATGTGTAGATAATTGAATGGATGGATGGATGGATGGATGGATGGATGGAGAGATGGATGGAGGTATGTAGATAATTAAATGGAAGGATGGATATTTGGATGGATGGATATTTGGATGGATGGATATTTGGATGGATGGATTGATGGATGGTGGGATAGATGGAGGTATGTGTAGATAATTAAATGGAAGGATGTGTAGATAATAAAATTGATGTATAATTGGATGGATGTGTAGATGAAGTGGATGGATGGATGGATAATTGGATGGATGGTGAGACGGATGGAGGATGTGTAGATAATTAAATGGAAGGATGGATAATTGGATGGATGGATATTTGGATGGATGGATTGATGGATGGTGGGATAGATGGAGGTATGTGTAGATAATTAAATGGAAGGATGGATAATTGGATGGATGGATAGATTGATGGATGGTGGGATAGATGGAGGTATGTAGATAATTAAATGGAAGGATGTGTAGATAATGAAATTGATGTATAATTGGATGGATGTGTAGATGATGAAGTGGATGGATGGATAATTGGATGGATGGATGGAGGGATGTGTAGATAATTAAATGAAAGGATGTATAATTGGATGGATGTGTAGATGATGAAGTAGATAAATGGATGGGTGGATGTGTAGGTAGATAATTGATGTATTGATGGAGGAGTTGATTGACAGGTGATGGAGCACTCACTAAGGTGTCTGGAGGAGCAGCAGGATGAGTTTGACTTCAAATATCAGACGCACAAAATGGATGGTAAGATCAGATTCCCTCTTCATCAGACCCTCCATGTTTTTACATCACTTCCTGTTTCCTATTTCACAGTGTTGTTCTGGTGATATGGATGTATGTGGATCTATTACAGGAACCACAGATGAAACAGAGAGAAACACACAGATAAATGTGCTAAAAATGATGCTGAACAGACTCAACACTGCCAGAAAGGTACGTGTAGAACGTGTGTGTTCCATAGTATCCTTTATAAAAAATATCTGTAGAACTTAACAATGTTTCCATGTTCCTCAGTCATTTCTCTCGGAGATGGAGTTTCTGCTGGTCAAAGCCGATCATCTCCAGATCATCCTCTTGGAGGAGCTGGAAGGGTGGAAGCACAGGCAGCAGATCTCCTGCGTCGGGGCTCCAGCAGACACCAGCCTCGAACCTCTGGAGAAGTGGTAGGACTTTGTGACACTTACTAATCGTCTGATTATGATTTCTGATCTCTGACCTGTAGTGTCTGATCTGGGCAGGTTCACTGCGGTGGGGGACGGGATTTTCCAGCTGCGTAAGTTCCTGATGAAACTGGAGGAGCTTCACAGCAAGTTGAGTTACGAGAACGATCCTATCCAGAACCTGAGACCCGCATTACTGGAACAAGTGGACACAATACTAACGGCCCTGCTGAAGAAGTACACACACACACACACACACCCACCCCCCGACATTAATCGTTAAAAAATGGAGAAAAAAAACCCACATTGTGTGTGTGTGTGTGTGTGTGTGTGTGTGTGTGTTTGCTTCAGCGCGTTCGTGGTGGAGATGCAGCCCTACATGCCGCAGGGTCGAGGTCCTCTGGTTCTGCGCACAAACGTCCAGTTTTCCGTCAAAACCAGGTAAAAGATTAAAAGTTTGTGGACACCCATCCATAAGATTGGTGTCTTTGTAAACAAAAGAATCACAAGAGTGTTAGTAAAGTCAGGTGAGATGAGGAGGTTCCTCCTCCTGAGTGCAGTCAGCTATGTGTCCCAATACTTTTGGTCTGATGGTTTTCTCTGTCCATACGGTGGTCCATGTAACTGACCTTGTTTGTCCACAGGTTTCTCTTTAAGGCTCCTGAACTCAACCATGCCATGAAAGTGTGTGTGTCCATTGACATGTAAGAACTATATTCATATTTTGTTGTCGTTATGTGCTATTTTGATATATATATATATATAATGTATATACAAACCCGATTCCAAAAAAGTTGGGACACTGAACAAATTGTGAATAAAAAAGGAATGCAATAATTTACAAATCTCATAAACGAATATTTCATTGACAATAGAATATAGAAACATATCAAATGTTGAAAGTGAGACATTTTGAAATGTCATGCCAAATATTGGCTCATTTTGGATTTCATGAGAGCTACACATTCCAAAAAAGTTGGGACAGGTAGCAATAAGAGGCTGGAAAAGTTAAATGTACGTATAAGGAACAGCTGGAGGACCAATTTACAACATAATTGGGTATAAAAAGAGTCTCTCAGACTGGCAGTGTCTCTCAGAAGTCAAGATGGGCAGAGGATCACCAGTTCCCTCAATGCTGCGGTGAGAAATAGTGGAGCAACATCAGAAAGGAGTTTTTCAGAGAAAAATGTAAAGAGTTCGAGGTTCTCATCATCTACAGTGCATCATATCATCCAAAGATTCAGAGAATCTAGAACAATCTCTGTGCGTGAGGGTCGAGGCCGGAAAACCATACTGGATGCCGTGATCTTCAGGCCCTTAGACGCCACTGTATCACATACAGGAATGCTACTGTAATGAAAATCACAACATGGGCTCAGGAACACTTCCAGAAAACATTTTCGATGAACACAATCCACCGCGCCATTCGCCGTCGCCGGCTAAAACTCTATAGGTCACAAAAGAAGCCGTATCTAAACATGATCCAGAAGCTCAGGTGTTTTCTCTGGGCCACGGCTCATTTAAAATGGACTGTGGCAAAGTGAAAAACTGTTCTGTGGTCAGACGAATCAAAATCTGAAGTTCTTTTTGGAAAACTGAGACGCCATGTCATCTGGACTAAAGAGGATAAGGACAACCCAAGTTGTTCTCAGCGCTCAGTTCAGAAGCCTGCATCTCTGATGGTATGAGTTGCATGAGTGTGTGTAGCATGGGCAGCTTACACATCTGGAAAGGCATCATCAATGCTGAAAGGTATATCCAAGTTCTAGAACAACATATGCTCCCATCCAGACGTCGTCTCTTAAATAATTAAACAAGATTAAACATGGCCTTGTCCCAACTTTTTTCAGATGTATTGATGCCATGAAATTTAAAATCAACTTATTTTTCCCTTAAAATGAAACATTTGATATCATCTATGTTGTGTTATGAATAAAATAATGAAATGTGAAACTTCCACATCATTGCGTTCTGTTTTTATTCACTATTTGTACAGTGTCCCAACTTTTTTGGAATCGGGTTTGTATAAAACATATCGCCATGACAACATGCATGTTTTTTTCTCTGTGTGTTTCAGGGACGCCCCGAATGTGAAAGGGTAGGTGTTTTAAGAGGAGACGCAGTGGTGTGAAAAGGTTTTGGAGGATTTCTGATTTATTTCTTTGTGCATGTTTTCACACTTTAATGTTTCAGATCATCAAACTAATTTAAATATTAGTAAAAGATAACACACAAACACAACATGCAGTTTTTAAATAAATGTTTTTATTATTGAGAGAAAACTAAATCCAAAACTACATGGCCCTGTGTGAAAAAGTGTTTGCCCCCCCCTGTTAAAACTGTGGTTCATCACACCTGAGTTGAAGTTCTCTTACCACACCCAGGCCTGATTACTGCCACACCGGTTCACCATCAAGAAATCTCTTAAATAGGACCTGCCTGACAAAGTGAAGTACCAGAAGATCCTCAAAAGCTAGACATCATGCCTAGAGCCAAAGAAATTCAGAAACAAATGAGAAAGTGAATAATTGAGATCCATCAGTCTGGAAAAAGTTATAAAGCTGTTTTACAGTGAGAGAAATTATTCACAAATGGCAAAAACATGGAACAGTGGAGAACCTTCCCAGGAGTGACCAGCTGACCAAAATTACCCCAAGTGCACAGCGACGACTCATCCAAGAGGTCACAAACGACCCCACAACAACATCCAAAGAACTGCAGCCTCACTCGCCTCAGTGAAGGTCAGTGTTCATGATTCCACCATGAGAAAGAGACGCAAAAACGGTCTGCATGGCAGAGCTCCAAGACCAAAACCGCTGCTGAGCAAAAAGAACATAAAGACTCGTCTCAGTTTTGCCAGAAAACATCTTGATGATCCCCAAGACTTGTGGGAAAATACTCTGTGATAAAAGTTGAACTTTTTGGAAGGTGTGTGTCTCATTACGTCTGGCATAAAAGTAACACCACATTTCAGAAAAAGAACATCATACCAACAGTGAAATATGGTGGTGGTAGTGTGATGGTCTGGGGCTGTTTTGCTGCTTCAGGACCTGGAAGACTTTCTGTGACAAATGGAACCATGAATTCTGCTGTTTACCAAACAATCCTGAAGGAGAATGTCCGGCCATCTGTTCGTGACCTCGAGCTGAAGCGAACTTGGCTTCTGATCCAAAAAACACCAGCAGGTCCACCTCTAAATGGCTGAAGAAAAACAAACTGAAGACTTTGGAGTGGCCTAGTCAAAGTCCTGACCTGAATCTTATTGAGATGCTGTGGCATGACCTTTAAAAGGGGGTTCATGCTGGAAAACCCTCCACTGTGGCTGAATTACAACAATTCAGCAGAGATGAGTGGAGCAAAATTCCTCCACAGCGCTGAAACGGACTCAGTGCAGGTTTTCACACACGCTTGATTGCAGTTGTTGCTGCTGAGGGCGGCCCAAGCAGTGATTAGGTTTAGGGAGCAAATACTTTTTCACACAGGGCCATGTAGTTTAGGATTTTGTTTTCCCTCAATAATAAAAACCTTGATTTAAAAACTGCATGTTGTTCACTTGTGTTCTCGTTTACTAAAATTTAAATTAGTTTGATGATCTGAAACATTAAAGTGTGAAAACATGCA
>NC_060884.1:34624972-34637472 GCF_014805685.1 Silurus meridionalis | reverse complement strand
CAGACAGACACTGTAAACTGGAGACATCCTTTGGGTACACACGAACATAATAAACAAGTATACATAACAGTGGGTTGCAGACGTCCAACTCAAATATCTGAAATTCAAAACTAAATAATAAATAGTAGCTAAGCCCCCACCGCGACCAACTGACCTTGACCTGTTCAAAAAGTTATAATCTTTAGGACAAACTTCAGAGAGTGGGTCAAGTTCACCGGCATTTAGCCACGTCTCAGTCATAAAAAGAAGGTCCAACTCATGATTTGTTCATCAATAGCAAATGTCTTGTTCAAAATTGATCTTACGTTTAGCAACGCCATCCTCACTTCAGTGGAGTCCGTTTCCTGATGAGTGGCTCGATAGTAAGATGTTGCAAAATTATGTTGAGTCTCTGACGATGGGGAATAATCCAGTGAACGAGAGTTGCGGGGATTTACTCCTCTTCTATAGATCCGTAGTCGAGGAGCAGTACACCTTACCGAGAGCACCGATCCTGGTTGTTCCGGATAAACAGACACCACGCCGCGCTTGAGAGACCATGAAAACGAAATCGAGCCGCGATCACAGCTGAACGCCAGACTCCGGGAGTCTGCATGACTGTAGGTTAAGAAGAAACGAGCGATCATAAGCAAGCACTGTGGTAACTTTTTGTGCAGATGTGCACACAAATAAGACAAATATACTCAATAAAGTGAACACACGACGGAGACGGCTTGCCAAACTCCACAACAGCGCCATCCTGCCAAAATAAATGTGTGTGAGTGTGTGTGAATAATTGTAAATGTGTGTGTTTTGTAGGAGAACATTCCTGGACAGAACTTCTCCCTTTGGGTTTGGTTGGATGGAATTCTGAACCTGGTGAAGACTTACCTCGCAGAAATGTGGGAGGATGGGTACGTGTGTGTGTGTGTGTGTGTGTGTGTGTGTGTGTGTGTGTGTGTGTGTGTGTGTGTGTGTGTGTGTGTGTGTGTGTGTGTGTGTGTGTGTGTGTGTGTGTGTGTGTGTTCAAACGCCCTTGTGGCTGAATGAATCTTTACAAGAACTAGTGGAACATCTTCCCAGAAGAGTGGAGATTATTATAACAGCACATGGAGGAGACTAAATGTGGAATGAGATGTTTAAGAAGATAAACACACCAATATTATGGTTAGGTGTCCACAAACCTTTGGCCATATCCTGTGGATATTTTTCAGTTTGAGAAGGAGGATGTAGTGTGTTTTGAGTGTTTAAATGAATCAGGACTGTAAATTGTAGACTGCTGTTCCTCAAGTAATACAAAACCCTGAGAGAAATGCAGAATAGAGAGGGGGGGGGCAGTGGGCCGAATATTGAACCCTGAGGAACAACTCAATGAATTTTAAGAATCAGATTCAAGGTTGTTAATTAATTTTAAAAGAAAAAATGAAAGAAATTGTGTGTGTGTGTGTGTGTGTGTGTGTGTGTGTGTGTGTGTGTGTGTGTGTGTGTGTGTGTGTGTGTGTGTGTGTAGGTCCATCATGGGTTTTGTAAGTAAAGGAACAGAGAAGGTGCTGTTGAAGAAGAAACAGGGAGGAACATTCCTCCTGCGCTTCAGTGAAAGCATCAGAGATGGAGGGATCACGTTCAGCTGGGTGGAGTACTGTGTTAAAGGTGTTCTCCCACACACACACACACACACACACACAGTTGTAAAGATAGCAAGAGGTTGTACGGCAGCGTGCCTTCACAGCTCCAGTGTTACAGATTGAAACCTGACCCTCGTCCAGCTGCATTTCCTGACCCAGATGTGTTTGCAGGTAAACCCAACGTGAGGACGGTGCAGCCCTTCACCCTAGTAGACCTCAAGCAGATTCCTTTCCCTGAGATCCTACGCAACTTTCAGATCATGGAGGCGGAGAATGCCCCGGTGTACCCGCTGCAGTTCCTGTACCCCAACACCCCGAAAGACCAGGCGTTCGGCAAGTACTACAACGAGAAGACCGGAGGTGAGAGGCTCAGACAGTGTGGTGTTTAAATGAAGTTGCTTTAGTTTCAGTTTGTCAAAGGGTTATAAAATACCAAGAAGCTGAGAAGAAATTGGATTCCTGATTGGTCCATGAGGTTCTCTGACATCACTCGTGTTAGTGTGGCCCCGCCCACTTCTTATTGGCTGGGAATAAAACATCAGAGGATTAGAAAAGAGCAGTGTGTGTGTGGTTTTACTCATATGGTAATATTTAACTGTGTGTGTGTGTGTGTGTGTGTGTGTGTGTGTGTGTGTGTGTGTGTGTGTGTGTGTGTGTGTTTCAGCGGAAAGTCCTTACATTAAATACATCAAAACCAAGCTGGTCTTTGTTTCTAAAGAGTAAGTATTGCTCTGCAGTTCTGATTTTATTTGATGAGATTCAGTAATTATAATGACGATTGATGTGAGGAATGAAACCCTGTGTGTGTGTGTGTGTGTGTGCGGTGCTGTTACAGGAAAGTAATCAGCGCAGTCACTGCAACTCCATGAAGCTGATTACTTCCCATTAATAACACGTACCCCAGCGTTTTATTCCTCTTACAGCGCAGCGGTTTATCAACGATTTCCATGTTTTACTTATTAAAGAATGGCGTATTTTTTATCCGTTTATAATTACATTTAAAGCGATTGAGTTCCTGTTGTCAGTTACGTTACAGCAGCTATAAACTCTCGTTCCCTCACCAGCCTCTCACGCTAACGATTCCTTTCATAAACTCGTGTTCGGTTCATTAAAAAAGCGGGGCTTTGTGTGTAAAATGTTGCCATGGAAACAATAACATATCAGAAGGAATGTACTGTTAGAGAGAATTAAGCAACATCTTCAGATTCCAGCTGTTTAAGTGTTTAAGATTCTTGGATGAATCTATAAACTTTGAGTCCACTAGAGGGCAGACCGGAGCCCGTACCTGCCTGAACTACAGGTAGTTTGTGTTTGTCAGTTGAATCTAAATGAATGCACTGCTAACAAACGGCTGTAACCATAGTAACCATCGAGTTCCAGTTCCATCTAGAGTGAAACAGCGATTGTAGATATTTTCTAATCTTGCTGAGCTTCATGGAGGAGATGAAATTTTGACAAAATAAATGTAAATAAATGTAATTTGATGGCACTGCTTTGTCATCATGGTGTTCTTTGCTTGTCTGTTATTGGTCGCCATGGTTACATCTTGTATCTTGTTTATTAAAAAAATATATATATATATAATGGGATTATATCTGAAGCTGCGGGTTTGATTCTCATCAGTCGCTCAGATGGCTGTAGCGTTGCCATTGGTTGCTAAGGGTGGTTGCATAGTAACCGTTTTACTGTGTGCTTGGTTGCAACAGGAACGGGTGTACGAGTGCGACCGAAGGCCCGGCGCCTGAACTGTGTGCTCGGCACAACGGTGAGTCTCCACCCACCCCAACAACCAATCAGATCGTCCGTCTCCTTCCTGTCAGTGATTGCCTGATGATGGCACGCTGATCTTCTTGCATGTTCTAAATGTTCAGGGGTCTGTTGCATGCGTCACTCGTTTCCCGTCACCCACGTTCATGTGTTGGTGCGCTGCTTATTCTAACCTTCCCCTTACATCACTACTACACTTCCACTGGACACACAATCTGCATGTGTACATCCTTCACACGCTTACCTTCATTATACACCTCAATCATTTCATTTTCATAATCACACCAACGCCTTTCCCATGAATCATTCAGGGGAAGAAATGCCGAGTTTTTAGTGCGGAAATTTGATTAGAATTTGGAATCTGTCGTGTAAAACCTTCTGGACACTAGGGGGCGCTGATTACATCTTAACTTGTGTAACAGGTCAGTTAGAAGTTTGCATCCCATGTTGATGCTCGGAAAGTAGATTAAAAAATGGGTTTTTTTGTTTGTTTTTGTTTTTTATAGGAAATGCAAACTTTTACATCTGTTTCTTTGGCCTTTGCACTTTATTTTGTCTTAAATCTTTATTAAAATCTTAATACATTTTTTTTATTTGGTTAATGGGTTACTCTTATATTCCGATTTGCTGCAGGGTTTTAAGTGGTTTTTTAAGATTGTATTTAAGAAAATAACTTTAAAATAAATATTTTTATTGTGACATAAAAAAATTACGTTTATAAAAGGTTTAATACAATTTTTGTAAATGTAAACATTTTACCATTTTAAATTGTGAAATGACTTTAACTAACTTTTAATTGATCTTTGGTTTGAATCTTTTTTTTTTTTTTGATGGGTTCATTTCGAATTTACAATAAAGTTTCAGTCAAATTTGTTTACAAAATGAAACTGCGTGGGGTTTAATTTCTTATTGTAAAATGAGGTCAGTTTTATTATTAATTGAAATCTGACATTAGCGTAAATGTTTAGCTATAATGTGATTTCGGTTTCATTCTGAACTCACGCCCTTCTGTGATCTTGTCTTGAAGACCCTCCCTCTCCTCTTGAGGTGTACCCTGACATGATGCTGCAAGGACCAGAGAACTCCCCGATGCTTAGCAACAGTCCGAATTCTCCCAGCAGCGTTTTGGAATATCCACTCAACGAGATTCCTGAAGAGCTCATTACGGATTTTCTTTCTGAATTTTCTCCGAAGAACTCTCGTGGTGTCAGCCTGTTCCTGAACCTGCCCTCTGAGGCTCTCTCTCCAGAGAGGTGCATGACACTGCAGGAGTTCCTCAGTGACCCGAACCTCCTGGATGGTGTGAACGTTCCTTTTGTAGAGTAAACCTTCAGCCTGAATCTTTTGATGGTGTAATTCTCTCAAAAATATAAACCTGTGTATTTTCTACTGCTTTTTTACCTTTAACAAGATCTACACCTGTGTTTCGGTGTGTTCGTTCCAGTGGACAGTGCAGCTGCAGCTCACGTCTCTAAATAAACCCTAGTAATGTGCGGAATGAAAGTGTCCCATGATCTTCATGTAGGTCAGTCCGGCTGCTCCTGTAGGAACCCGTAGAACATCGTAATAGCCTGAGGAGTGACGACAAGTCCAACGAATGCCTGATAGATTAGTTGAAGGATTAATCAGTGGGTTAATCGAGAAGTTAGTCTGGGAGTTAGTCATGGATTATTCCAGAAGATGAGGGGATTCATTACATGAGTCAGGGGTTGAGGGATTAGTCTGGGGTCTGTTCTCTGATAAGGGGATTAGAAAGGAGTAACCATGGGAGATAAAAGGTAGAAGGTTCCACAGAGCTGGTTTTTATGGAACCCCGTTCGCCCCTTAAATCAGCACTGAGACGCATGGAGGTGGCAGCAGCATCACGTCATGGAGAAACGTCCTGAGCTTCTCCTCTACATAGTAACAGTTTAGTGAATTCATAGAGTGACTTTAACAATAATACAGTATTTATCTTAATCACAGCATTGCCATGGTAACTGCACTGCCCTGCCCTGCCCTGCTCTCTGGAACACAAACATCACCCCATTTTTACGAAAAGCAGAAAAAACAGAATTTTGTGAACACAGGATCTCTCTCTCTCTCTCTCTCTCTCTCTCTCTCTCTCTCTCTCTCTCTCTCTCTCTCTCTCTCTCTCTCTCTCTCTCTCTCTCTCTCTCTCTCTCTCTCTCTCTCTCTCTCTCTCTCTCTCTCTCTCTCTCTCTCTCTCTCTCTCTCTCTCTCTTTCCTTCATCTTCTCCCAGCGATGGTTCTCAAGTAAATGTGAAGGAAAAATTAGTTACAAAAAAAAGAAATGAATCTGACCAACGTAGCACTTTATATGAAAGAAAATGTTCTGCTCAGTATGATGATTATGGTGAATGTAACGATCAGGTTTTCACCAAAACTGAACCACTGGGATCTGATCAGGAGTCTGATGTTGCTTTGATGTCCAATTTCCTGTAAATGAGTTTAACAAAAATAAATAAAAAAGCTTTTATTTTACTTCCTATTGAACAGTTTCTCATGTGAATCACTGATAATGAAGATGGTGATGATGATAATAGTAATAATGGTGGCAGTGAAGATGTTGAGGGTGGTGATTATGGCGATTGTGATGGTTAATGGTGGTGGCGAGGGTGGTTGAGGGTGGTGATTATGGTGATGATGGTGGGTGGTGGTTGTGATGGTGGTTGAGGGTGGTGATGATGATTGAGGGGCGGCGATGATGTGGTGATGGTTGAGGGTGGTGGAAATGATGGTGTTTAAGGGTGGTGATTATGGTGATGGTGATGATGGTTGAGGGTGGTGGCAATGATGTGATGGCTGAGGGTGGTGTTTGTGATGGTTGAAGGTGGTGTTTGTGATGGTTGAAGGTGGTGTTTGTGATGGTGGTTGAGGCAGTGCTTGAATTGAGAGGGGCTGGGGGATCTTGGACCCCCCCATAAGGCATTAGGGATTTATGTCATTTTTATTTTGTCATTATTAGAAGTTAAGTCTGCTGAAATGTTTTGAGTGAAAGTTGGTATAAAGGTCTCCTCTCAGTAAACACGTGACCTTTGTAAGAAATAACGTGTGTACAGTATGTAAGATACGTGATGTCCTCTTACTCCACAATGTTACAGAGAAAACCAGCTGTGTGTGTGTGTGTGTGTGTGTGTGTGTGTGTGTGTCATCAGAACAAGGCCCGGCTTGCCAAAGTGCAGGAATTTATAACGCAATCTTCAGAGTGTGTGTGTGTGTGTGTGTGTATTAGCATGAGCATAAGTTTGTGCACCCTGAGGACAAAATGACAACAGAAACCATCAAGACATTTACTGTGTTTCAGACTCATGGATGCTCCGGTAAAGTGGAGAACATTATAATGGTGTAAGGTCTCGCACCTCGCTGTGGATTATCAATTTATACCATAATCACTATTCACACCTGAACTTCCAGGAAATCACAATCCGTTATTCACACCTGAAGTTCCAGCCAATCACAATCCACTATTCACAGTGCTCAGGGTGTAAAGTGGTCTACTGAATATATTTAATGGATGAATTAAAAAAAAAAAAAAAAACACAAAATATTTAATGCAGGCTCCAAATGACTTTATAGTCAAATGATTAATAGCACTTTTATTAAAGCTTTAGTAGGTATTATTAAACTTTTTCCGCATTATAAATACAACCATAAACATACACTGATAATAATTTATAGATTTGTGTCATCATTATGTGAAGAAAAAAACCTATTCAAAAACAAATAGGGGACACTAACTTTTGCACATCAGTGTAAGCACCATGTGATAGACGAGGAAAAGCTTAACTAATAAAAACACAGCCGTAATGTTCCAGCCATAATGTTGAAAACAATAAAAGTGAACTTTTGATTGCAATCAGCAGATTACACACACACACACACACACACACACACACACACACCAGGGAGTAAAAACATCTGAACATCATAATAAAACACCAATATCTTAGTGTTTCTATAGCAACAGCTCCAGGAATTTGTTCAGAGGACGCTTTTGTTCTATATAAACTAATAAAACACTGGGTGTAGTTACTGATCTGGTGCACTGGTCTGTAAGGAGTCTCCAGTTCCAGTACTTTGTCACACTGAGGCTGGAGCTTTGTATGTTTTTGGGATCTTCAGGACAGCAGGGCGTTTTTATTTTGCGGTTTCTCGTTAACGTAATCTGATTTTGTTTTTGATAACAAACTTTTGGGACATCAGAGAAAGAAACCGGGTTAAATCTTTTTATTTTATTAAAAAGTATACAGGCTTCGAAACACTGTAAAGAAAAACATTTGAATACAGCAGCTCAGCTCTGGAGGCTTCGGTTTACACAATCACGTTTTTCTCTTCTTTTCTCTGTTAGTAAATAAAACAAAGACCTCGCTGGAGTTTTCAGTCTCTTGGTGTACGCATGACAGATTCCCTCAAGTCTGAGTTTCCGGTTTTGCTTTGTGCGTCATTAGCTTTGAGCAGTATTATTAATGGATAATCAGAGTCTCTGCAGGTAGCCTATGGTGCAGAACCAAAAGTTCTGAAAGGGTGGAGTTGGACCAAACCTGGCTACAAGTACCAGTAAGGTGCAACCAAAAGTTCAGGAAGGTAGAGTCAGGCCTGATTCATTTTTTTAAACATCAGGTTTAAAGAAGTCCAGATGGAGGAGAAAGACCTGATTTAGATCTTTGGATCTTGGTAAAGTAGAACAAAGTGTAATCAGAGCTGATCCAGTTATTTGGACCTCAGCTGAGATGAATCGAATATGGAGTTGACCTGATCCAGCTCTTCAAACTTTGGCACAGTTGAAGAAAAAGTCCAGGGGTTGGAGACAGACCTAAACCAAAACCTTGTACCTTAAAAAAAACTAGGGGCTGGGAAGAACTTTCGGTATTTCAGACTTCCTCGTTGTTCAGCAGGTTTTTTTTAGGTTCAGGGTTAATAGGAGGAGTTGGATCAGGTCTGGCTCCATCACCTGGATTTTGGTTGTACAGTGAGGACCGTTGTTGTTGATGCAGCTTTTGCTACTTGTCCTTCAGGGCTTTTTCCATAACCGCATGATTGGCCATGCAGCTTTGGCCAGCAGGTCCTTATAAGCCTGATTAAACTGCCGGTTCATGGCAGCGTACAGCAGAGGGTTGATGCAGCTATTAAGCCATGTGAGGTTTGCACAGAACATGTGGACCACCTGTGGAGCTTTGCTTTTTTTATCTGCAATGTTCAGGAGCAGAAAAGGCGCAAAGCATCCTACAAAGCACAGGAAGACGGTGAAGCACATCCGGGTTACACGTTTAAACTCGTTGTCTTCACCTGGTGATGATGATTGAGCTGGAGATGGAGAAGGAGTGGGAGCTGCCGCTTTGGGAGACGTTTTTTTCCCATTTGGTATTTTAGTAACCGTCTTGGTGACACTGGGAATGGTTTGAGGATCGTTCACGCTGCTCTTGCTGTGGTCTGTCTCGACGGCTTGCTCACTGATTTCACTGCTCTGAGTCGCTGCAGTTCCAACACCGATCCCGCTATCGTCTCCATCTGTGCCTTCAGGCTCTGGCTGTTTGCGTCTTGAGGAACGTCGACTTGGTCTGTACTTGATTAGGGCTTTTGAGGCAATACGCACCTTGCGGTATATCAGAAAGTAGAAAAGTCCTACAAAGCCCAACCCCAGGAAGAAGTACATAAACAGAAGGATGGTGGTGTAAGGACGACCTTTGATGCGATGAAAGCTGCAGGTGCAGACTTGAGGTGCAAAGACATAGACGGGCCACAAGGGGCCAAAACTGGCAAGACCAAGTGCCCAGGAACTCATGAGGAGCACAGCGACACCCTGGCGAGACAACAACAGTCGTGCCACTTTGGAATTTCTATGAGCAACCACCAGGTATCTGCTCAGAGCAATGAGGCACAACGAAATAATTGACACACTGTTGGACAGGAAAAGGAGGAGGCCAAACATTTGACACCAGGTTGCTCCACCCCTCCAGCGCAGGTGCAGGTAGGAGTCGACGCTCACCGGCTGCAGGATGGTGCAGTACAGAATGTCAGCCAGCGCCAGGTTTACGATGAGGACATTAAAACGGGTGCGTAATCGGGCATCAGTGGCGAAGGCTAGAACCGTCAGGACGTTCCCCAGTGTTCCCACCACGGTCACCACAGAACCCCAGAACACACCGAAATATCGGTAACCTTCCACCGAGGGCTGGGCGCAGGAAAATGAGTCGTTTCCATAGAGATCTGTGGTGTTTAACAACATCCTGGTGGAGGAAACGGAAGAAGCGTTAAAATTGGGATTTCAATTTGTAAACATTTTTTAATATTTTTGGATTTATTAAACTGTTAAAAGGGTCAAAAAAATTATATTAAAACATTTATGTTGCATCAGAAAATGTATGCCCCCACTACATTTTTTTACTAAAAATATTACGAGATAAAAAAATTGAGAAAGGGATTTTTTTTGTATCACTTTTCTGAATTATTTATAAATAATTGAATTGTTCTTTAAGGATTCTTTGCATAATTAAAGGTTCTGATAAAAAAGGTTCCACCTGGAATCATTTTGTTTTCTGTCTCAGCAGTCGACCAGAAGAACCGGTGAAGAACTATTAACGGTTCTGAATTTGATAATAATGTTGTTATGAAAGTGAGAAGAGTAAATCGGGTCCACCGGACAGCTTCTTGGAGCTCTATTTTAATTTCGTTCCTCACTCAGGAATCACTCCTCCTCCTTCTCCTCCACCTCCTGCTCCTCCTCCACTACAGACGTAAATTTCATGTCGAAATAATCTGATTACTTTAGAACGTGCATCTTGTTGCCCTGTAGAAACCCTGCTGTGACTCAGACATGGCTCACTCTCAAATATTTACCTTCTCCCTTTCCACTTTATAGCACTGAAACCTTCTCAACACCAGATGTTCATCACCCAAACAGCTGTGTGCTTTAACATGGGTCTAAATGTGGAATTTTGTCGTTTGTACTTAATTTAAAATTTAAATTCGTACAAGGATTTGCTGGAGATCTCAGGGTTCTTATCTTCTTAATGTTAAAAAAAAAAACCCTTAAAGAACCCGAGACAGGTTCTAGATATCAAGATTTTTTTTTATCATCTACTGCACATTTACTGTTACTACACATACAGGGTTCTTCAAAGGTATTAATTTGGGAGAATTTTCATAGGGGTTCTTCAGATGTCTGTCTGGAGGAACTCTTGCAGAAGATTTACCCTACAACACAACTTCCTGATCTAAACAATCCTGTAATGTGTAAATCAACAAGCTCATGGTGTCCAGCTTCATCTTTCTACTTGGGTTCTTCATGTGTTCCTGTCTCCTTATTACGAGTAGAAACCCATCAACATCTTAAATGTTTAATTCTTGGCAGGTTCTAGATATACATCTTTTTTTGTCCTCCCAGTTCTTACACACACTCTTAGAACAAAGGCTTCTTCAAGGGTTCTTTCATCTATTAAAAGTTCTCAGCTACTCAATATCAGAAAGAAGTGCATCACCACAACATTCAGATAAGAAAGCTGATAGAAAAGAATTGTGTTGTGAGGCTCTATAAACTCTTCAACAGTTCCCAAGGAACAATTGAAGAACCCTTGAGAAAATGTTTTAAAGTTGTAATTTATTTAAAAGAACTGTGAAGAACCTTAAGTGTATTTAGAAGCTGTTGTGAAGAAACTCCATATTACTGTTTTTAAAATTGTCCACACCTCGAATTTGTGATTTGACCCCTCAAAGGTTCTAAGGGTCAGTTGCATAACCAAACACTTGCTTCAGCTTAAAAAAACAACAAAAGTGAAGAACCTGAAGAATGAGAGAAGATAAAAGTCTTACCTTCCCCTTTGAGTTTCTGTAGATGTTTGTGTTTCTTTCTCCCTCAACCCTCAGCTTTAAATGAACTCGTCTCTCAGTGTTCCTCTGTTCTCCTCCCACTCGGCTTGTCTCAGTTCATAAAATACTGAGGGTGTGTGTGTGTGTGTGTGTGTGTGTGTGTGTGAGAGAGCTTCATTTCTCAATACTGGAAGGAAGTCATGTCAAACATCTGTCCCATGTAGAAACACTGAATTTTCCCGATGTGATATTTATAAACACAGAGAACCGTGTGGAGAACCTTAATAACAGAACCCTGAAAAATTCTGGTTCTGCATCACACACCATCTCAGACTCTGAGAAGAAGCCCAGTTAGAACTGATAAAACTGATCAAGCGTTTATTTCTCTTCTGTCTATTACTGACCTGGAGTGTAAAATGTCATGAGGAAGTTCCTCAGATGTTCCGCACCAGCTTTACCTCATCTCACTTCTTTTTTTTATTTATTTATTTTTTAGATTTTGTCGTCATGCAGTTCTTTAGGGGTTCTTTAACATCTTGGTTGATAATTAAACATCTTTAACTTCTCCTTGGAAGCATTTCTGATGAAGAAGCTTTTAGCTGTAGGGTTCTGTACCTGTAGAACATTCACACATTATAAAGAACTCAGAACCCGCAGACACTTGTATAAAAAATAATATATATTGTTGAATTTTGGGCTGAATGAGATTCCTGCAGGTTTCACACTGCCACCATGGTGACATTTATCACAAAGGCTATCAGAAATGCTAATCGTGTACCAGAAGATCCTGAACTGCGTCAAATAACTCTTGAATGGTTCTATTGTTTGTGTTGATTGGTGGGCGTGGCTACACGAGAAACAGGTGTGAATGAAGTGTTTGGGGGGTGGTACTTGGTGTGACATTGAGATAATCTCAGACCTTCTCCTGTTCCACGTTCCCAAAGAGAATTGATTTATCTTCCAAAAATGCTTCTTCTCACTAAATGTCCTTCATCCATGCGTTATTCTTTAAAAATACATTTTTGTTTGTTCTTTTTACAAAGAACCCTGAAATGTTCTAAGTAGAACCCTAGAACCAAGTTCTTCTTCTTCTTCTTCTCTAAGCAGTAGTTTGGAGGCTGTATGATTATGTGATTATTTCATTACAAGATAAGAATATGAAGATCCTTTTCCTCCAGAGGAACAATAGAGTTCCACATTTTCAGAATCTTTATATTTCTATTATAATTTTTTCTCCTGTGGTGTGTGTGTGTGGGGGGTGCATGTGTGTAGGTGTGTGTGTTTGTGTGTGTTTGTGTGTGTTTGTGTGTGTGTGTGTGT